>NC_053389.1:481462563-481552563 GCF_905171765.1 Bufo bufo
CATGGTTATAACGGAAAATAATAGCATTCTTAAGATAGAATGCTAAATAAAATGGCCATTGAGGGGTTAAAAATAATAATAATAAAAAACTCACCTCATCCACTTGATCACGCAGCCGGTATCCTCTTCCTTCTTCAGGACCTGCAAAAGGACCTGCAATGACGTCACCAATGACGTCACCGCCCTCACCACGTGGTGACGTCATCGCAGGTCCTGAAGAATGAAGAGGAGACCGGCTGCGCGATCAAGTGGATGAGGTGAAAAAGTCCGGGTTCGGGTCCAGGTACCCGAACTCGCAAAGTATTTCACTTCTATGGTAGACTCTTGTGTGCATGATCTGTGACCTGAACATTGGTCACTATACAGGGAGGGGGAGGAGGAGAGCTGTGACCATCACCTATTGTCAGTGGTGAATCTTGTGTTTTATGCTTCCAGATTTATAATAGAGATGTTACCTTTCATTGTAATCTGCCTGTGATGATAATAAGATGTCTGTTGAAAAGTGATCAGAACAGAAAGTGCCAGTCTATTGTAAATCTCAATGGCCTTTGTAAAAATTGCATTTATATAAATAGCAACATGGGTAAAAAAGTGCATATTATATCAATAAATTATTACATTTGGATGTAGATGTACATTTAGATGTAATAGTGAATAATGTAATAAAATAAGGTATAAGGGGTAGGGTAGGATATGGAAGGGAGTCCAAGCAAAATATGTTGTAGAAGTGGCGGTAAACACTGGTGAATGAATCTGATAGGTGAGATCCAAGTGATATCTGTAATTCCACATGGGCTGCTGGAGAAGGAAGAAGAAGGCCGGAAGTGTGGCATCTAATTGCGCATGGAAATGCTAGCGCGGATGGCGTCTCCACACTAGCATGAGTAATGTCATCACATGTGGCTCATGTGAAGTCTACACTTATGTGTCTAAACTCCATCGACCATAGGGAACTTGTGACATCAGGGAAGTTCACATTGTCTGTGTCTATGCAGCCCAGTACCAAATGATCAACAGCACGGTACCGTTCCGTGGCCCGTTAATTGGTGACCTGTGATTTACAGGATTCTACTCCTTCTCTATACACAGATACACTCATTTATCTGGGATTCCCTAGACTCCTGTGCATCTAGGTCATGGGGCATGTTGCATGCCAAGCAATATCAGACATAGACTTGAAACAAATGTACTTACTTCCTTATAGTATGTAGAAGCACATGTGTTTGGTGGAGAGCATAGACATGATTTTGGAATAGTATTTCCCCAGTCGGTAATGCCCTTAACAAGCCCACAGCACTTGCTCTACGAAATAGAAAGATGGAAACAATTACACTCAATATCATATCATAACTGTAAATTAGTAAAACAATCTGGAAAAAATTGGAGGCTTGCTTCCAAAAACAGTTATGGCACCATAACTGTCTACAGGTTGGTTGTGGCATTTCAGCTTAGCCCTTTTCACTTGTAGCCAAACTGCAATGTCAGACTCAACCCATGGACAGGTGTGGCACTGTTTATTCCTGAAAAAGAAACAATGGCCCAGATTCACAATTGACTCTGCACCTTCATTTTGTCTAAAGGTTTGTTCCATTTTGGTGCAGTTCAGCACAAAGGTTGCATCTAGTGTTTCATGCAACGCTTGACAATTGGACGTGCCTTTTCTTCGTAGGGCATGTTGTAACGGGGCGTTGCCTTAAAGTGACTTTTTGCATCAAAAGGCACCACAATTTCTGTCTTTTTCACCAAATTTGTCCTACAAACTGAGCCACTATGATAATTCTGTGGCATTTAAATATTTCAACCCTGTCTAACTAGTAGTAAATCTGGGAGAATGTTTTTTTCTAATCCTGGACAATCCTTTTAACAACAGGCAATCGTTTTGCAGTCACTTTGTAAAATGGCACTACATTCTGTCGATACCAATGGCACCCAGTGGATCCCATTGACCCAGCTTGACATCCATTGGCAGTCTGTACTATTTTTCCCATCATATATAACAGTATATGATGAAGGCACCAAGTGGACCCTTCGATGTGAACATAACTTTATAAAACACAGTAATAAAAAAATCATTTATGGGAATGTTATAGAAGGTATACCACTATTTATGATGAGGTTTGCTTGGGCTTTCTATAAGAAAAAAAAATGTATAAATGGCTTAATGTGTTCCTCATGTGGTGTAATGGGTTCATTGTATAGGTAAATTATGAAATAGATATATAAATATATATATATGTTTTGAACTTTTGACTTTCAGGCTCTATATCTCACCATCCACTACAGCTTTGAACATAGGACTTCCATCATTTTATAGACAATCATCTTGGCATATGGTGAAATTGGCGAATATATGGTTCAATGACAATGAAGTAAAGGTTCTGGATTGGCCCCCACAGTCCCCAGACCTCAACCCAGTCAAACACTTGTGGGTATAGTTGAAGAAAAAGCTGTATTTGTATCCAAGTAAGTCAACCAGTAGGCACCAACATTGGGAATGTGTATACGAGACCTGGGAACAGATTTCTGTCGAAACATGCTTGAATCTGATCTAGGGCATACCCAGAAGGATTCAGGCATTTTTGAAAGCCACCAAAGGTGGATTTACAAAATACTGACAAAATAATAGAAATTAAATTTTAGAATTGTAGGAGCAAAACAATGCAGTTACATGAGAAGAATCTGCAGAACTAATCATATGCTAAATAGTTGCAAGTCCAATTTATGTATGAGATAGTCAAGATGATTGTCTATAAAATGATGGTAGTCTCACATTAGAACTCCAGTGTTAATAAATTAGGATACTATGACAAGTGATATTTTATAGAAAAATGTTTCCTAGATAATGTGAAGGTGAATGGCAATGTGTTTGGTGACCAGTTTCTTTAAAGGGTTTCTACCACCAGAAATACTGTTATGTAGCTGACTGATATAGCGATGCGCTAATGTCAGCACTACATAACAGTATGTTTCTAACATTAGTCCCTGCAGCCGTTCTGATAAAACAAGCACTTTTATTATATGCTAATGAGCCTCTAGGTGCTATGTGGGCGTGGAATCAACACCTAGAGGCTCCGTCTACTCACCCTTTATCCCGCCCAGGTCCTCCATAATGCCCGCCCCGCTCCTCTTGATTGATGTCACGGTTCGCAGCATCGCTGACGAAATCCCGCGCCTGCGCCGTTCACTTCTGTATACGGCGCAGGCACAGTGAGTGAAAGCCGCTCTCCTGATGCTGGCTTCCTCACTGTGACGTAGTCGGCGCAGGCGCAGTGAGGAATCCGGCACCAGGAGCGCATCGATCACTCACTGCGCCTGCGCCAAATACAGAAGTGAATGGCGCAGGCGCGGGATTTCGTCAGCGATGCTGCGAACCGTGACATCAATCAAGAGGAGCGGGGCGGGCAGAACAGGGGACCTGGGCGGGATAAAGGGTGAGTAGACAGAGCCTCTAGGTGCTGATTTTACGCCCACATAGCACCTAGAGGCTCATTAGCATATAATAAAAGTGTGTATTTTATCAGAACGGCTGCAGGGAGAAAGGTAAAAAACATACTGTTATGTAGTGCTGACATTAGCGCATCGCTAATGTCAGTCAGCTACATAACGGTATTTCTGGTGGTAGAAACCCTTTAATTCCTCTTATAACACATCTGAACATGCACAATAAATCTTTCTCTGCATATTATTATTGCATTAATAAATCTACCTATTACCAGAATGTTTCATATTTTTACTTACATATTGTAGCTACTTAATTTGAAAGAAAATACTTTTTCATTAAGTCGTACATTTCTTAGACCTAGCTGTTTGATACAGAAGAAGTTAAAACAGAACCTCCGTTACAGCAGCGGCCAGTGGCTGTCACTGTTCTGCTCACCTGCTTCAGCCCAACTTGCCTCCTGCTCCCCTGTTCTTCCTGGTGTGCCGGGTTGCCAAGGTAGCTCTGCCCCTGGTAACCTTGGAGTTTTTTAGTCACCTGTGGGAAGGTGCCCGAGCAATAGGTTCCTAGTCCGCTAGTATCCTGCTGTGTACGCTGTATTCATTTTTCTGCCATTGTACCAACTTCTGCCCATGTCCTGGATATTGACCCTCCACTGCCTTACCTGACCTGTGCTCGATCTCCATATAAATCCTTCACTGCCCGCCCTAATCTTGTTTTCTGTGGAGACCACGGACAGCACATGTACGTGAATCAATGAAGTCACCTCTCTGTCACTGCTTTATACTGCCTTCCCTTCAACTACAGATTGTCTTCTATCCTGTTTACCTTTGGTTCACCAGTGCAAACTGGTGGGGGAAATAATGTTATTGGCTCTTACTGGGAGTCAACACATGGAAACATTCCATAATGAAAGGTGAGCTCTGATTGTGCCCATAGCAGCCAAAAGTTTTCCTGCTAGGCAATTTTGATAAATGAGGCCCATTGTGACTGGTCCTCCTGGTGGCAGTGTAACTGGTATATGTAAGTCCTTGTGGCCCTTAGAGATATTCCGCATATGGTGATTGATGCTGTGATTGTGCATTGTGAATATTTTACATATCTTTACAAGTATTACACATTTTTACATTACATTATTATACATAAAAGACAGCAAGTGTGTGTGTGGGCCTACCTCTTGTCCCGACTAAATGTGATGTTTGGCCCCAACATCACATACTCAGCTCATACATGAAAGCTGACACGAACAGTTAGTATAGCCACCATTATATTACATGTATAGCATCAGACTACTGTGCCTTTACAATGAACACAAATACAATACATACAAGCAGTTCAGTATCAAAGTTCATGTGTATACAAGGAAAGGCTCCTCTGGCTTACCTCTTCTTGGATTTTTTCTAATGCTTGTTTTAAGTCTTCAGATTGCTGATTTAATGGCATAAGTTCGTGCAAAGTTTGGTTAATTTTCGCTTCCAACTTGCAAAGTAAAACAAAGAAAATATTGTGTGAAAATAATGTTGCTTTAAATCGGAAATGGCAGCCACCAGTCAATATACGTATTTAACCTACCTGTGGTTTATATACTACCCCCAAAATTCCTGCTGTTATTTGAAGTGCCAGGATCAAAAATAATCCAATGAAGAACTAGATGTAGATACAAAGTAAAGAGCTGGTAAATGAAAGTGCTGAAAACATCAATATTACATATACAGTACAGACCAAAAGTTTGGACACACCTCATTCAAAGAGTTTTCTTTATTTTCATGACTATGAAAATTGTAGATTCACACTGAAGGCATCAAAACTATGAATTAACACATGTGGAATTATATACATAACAAACAAGTGTGAAACAACTGAAAATATGTCATATTCTAGGTTCTTCAAAGTAGCCACCTTTTGCTTTGATTACTGCTTTGCACACACTTGGCATTCTCTTGATGAGATTCAAGAGGTAGTCCCCTGAAATGGTTTTCACTTCACAGGTGTGCCCTGTCAGGTTTAATAAGTGGGATTTCTTGCCTTATAAATGGGGTTGGGAGCATCAGTGGCGTTGAGGAGAAGTCAGGTGGATACACAGCTGATAGTCCTACTGAATAGACTGTTAGAATTTGTATTATGGCAAGAAAAAAGCAGCTAAGTAAAGAAAAACGAGTGCCAATCATTACTTTAAGAAATGAAGGTCAGTCAGTCAGCTGAAAAATTGGGAAAACTTTGAAAGTAAGGGCTATTTGACCATGAAGGAGAGTGATGGGGTGCTGCACCAGATGACCTGGCCTCTACAGTCACCGGACCTGAACCCAATCGAGATGGTTTGGGGTGAGCTGGACCGCAGAGTGAAGGCAAAAGGGCCAACAAGTACTAAGCATCTCTGGGAACTCCTTCAAGACTGTTGGAAGACCATTTCAGGGGATTACCTCTTGAAGCTCATCAAGAGAATGCCAAGAGTGTGCAAAGCAGTAATCAAAGCAAAAGGTGGCTACTTTGAAGAACCTAGACATATTTTCAGTTGTTTCACACTTGTTTGTTATGTATATAATTCCACATGTGTTAATTCATAGTTTTGATGCCTTCATAGTCATGAAAATAAAGAAAACTCTTTGAATGAGAAGGTGTGTCCAAACTTTTGGTCTGTACTGTATGTTGCTAAAATATTCTGAAAAGCTGTACATAAATTGTAATCATTCTCACTAATCCCAAGAAGAACTCCAATGTCAATATTATATGTAGACAGGTCATAGGGTCTACTTCAAGGTTAGGCAGTAAATATATCAGTATGTATGTGGGGTTTCCATCCTAATGTACCAAGAAAAAATTATCTAACAGCGGCACCTCATCAATGTGCAGACCAAGAGTACAACCAGACAGCATGGTCGTGAGGCATTTGGGTATCGGCAGTGCTGCGGTCAAGTACAGAGTGGCCAAAATCGAACCTCTTATTTAACTAATGAAGATCACACTATATAGCTGGCCTCTTTTTAATGGGACACCCCATGATCATGCCGTGTGGTTGTACGCATAGGGTACAGCCACACAGTCAGTTATCCAGATACAATTTTGGAAGAGAAATATAAAGGACAGGCACAACTTCTCTTTTTTCAATCCATTCCTGGTTTTGGCTTCCAAAACACATTCCAAATCAACTATAGCCACACGCAGGACAATCTTCAGCCAGGGGCATAGCTATAAGGGAAGCAAGGGAAGCGGCTGCATTGGGGCTTGAACTCAGAAGGGGCCCACCCAGGAGGAGAACTAAAAGATTTTATTGTCAGGGCCCCCTCAACAGTATTATGAAATTACATTGTATACAGTAACACTAGCCACAGGAGTAGGAGTTGCACAGGAGGGGGTTGTGAAGAAGTTGCTTGGGGAGGCTGTCACGAACGTTCTCGTGGCAGGTACCAGGAGATCGGAGAGACTGGCAACTCATGGGTTAAATTGACAAGTTCACTGTGGATCTTATTGTGTCTGTTTCAGGTGTTGCTTGTTGGTAAACTAACTTTCCCATAAGTAGCAGCTTCTCACTCTTGGAAGTGCAGTTTATAGATTTTCTTCCTGCCTTCTAACTAGCTGGTCGGTTGTACTCTGTGGTGCTTCTGAAGTTGCCAGTTTTCTACTTTCAGCTAAGTCTTGTCTTTTCTTATTGTATTGTGTTTGTTATATTCCCTGTTGTTTGTATCTGGGCCTGAGACAGAGACTTCCATTCGTCCATCTGGGGAGGAATGGGTTGTCTCTGGTCCTAACCTCATTCCAGGGCCTTATAGGGATATATGGGCCTAGGTATACAGCATATGAATATTCTTACCTTCAAGGTCTATTCATATTGATAGGTAGTTAGGGCCCTGATTAGGGTTGTCTAGGAGGTGACCTGTTTCTTCCCTAGTTTCCAGGCCCAGTTACTGTTCCCTTCCCTCCTGTGTTTAGTGTGGAGTTTTTTCCCCACACTGATCATGAAAGGGGCCCATTCAAAAATTTGCTGTTGGGCCCAGTCATTTCTAGTTACACCACAATCTTCAGCTGTTTCCTGCAGGGCATCACTAAGCCCTTGCTTTTGGCTTCCAAAACTACATCAGGAAACCTGACCGTGTGGCCGTGCCCTAACCTAGAAGGAGATGGGAAGACGCTGATCAGAACTCCACCTAAATTATGAGCATACTTCCAGTGTATTAAAGGGTTACTGGCACAATATGTTTTGTGCCGTTTGTCCATGTAACTCTTCAGACTTACACTGACAGGTTTAGATTAGATACCTTTATTTTGCAGAAACACATATTCATACTACATACATCAATTTATATGTGCATTGTGGACTTTGGAAGTGCCCTTTTGTTATTATTCTCTGGGAGTTTTTCTTGGAATGTGATTTCAGCTGGAAATGTTCAAGGTGAACCTAGTAAAAACATTGCTTTCATGTCTAGTCTATAAACATTTTAAGAACAGTACTTTATAGCATATTTTATGTCTTATTACTCTGTGATATGACGTTTTCCAGATTTATTTATGTGTATTTTAATTTATTGAAGTGAGTGTTGGAACAATATTACATGAGTCATACTCGTACATTTGAATATTTTTAATACCCATGCATTTATACTTTTCTGAAGAGTTCTCTATATGCGTTGCTGGGAAAAACTAGTCTATTAAAAGTACAGGACAACTCTTAAAGGGTCGCTTGGTTTCAAAATTTACTGTGTATTAAACCCTTAAGGCTGGGTTCAGACTTGAGCGTTTTACAGCGCGTTCCTACGCGCTGTAAAACGCTCAACAGGCAAGAACCAATGTTTCCCTATGGGAATGGTTCTCACCTGAGCGTTTCACAGCGCGTACGATCGCGCTGTAAAACGCCCGACGCCCCAAGAAGTACAGGAGCTTCTTTGGGGCGTCTTGTCGCGCGTTCCCGTACATAGACTGACGGGAAAGCGCAACAATGGGCGTTCGCTTGTTCCGGAGCCGCGTCTGTAAACGCGCATAAAATCGCGCATACAGAGTGCTCCATCCCGTACGCTCAGGTCTGAACGCAGCGTAAGATGATTGCACATGTGGCTTAAATGCTGAGGATTTTTCACAGCAGAATTGCATGCACAAAATCTGCAGCATTTACAGTAGCAACAAAGTGGATGACATTTTCACAAATCTTGCAGTGGAAAATTTACTAAGAAAAATACATAACTTGAGGTGCAGATTTGAAATCCACAGCATGTCCATTTATGTTACAGATTTCTGCTGTGGATTTCACCCTTTGTAGAAGGTTACGTCTGCAGCAAATCTGCACCATTTCTGCTCCAAGGTCTTCAGCAGAATTGGCACTGCGGATTTCAGCCAGATATGTGTGGCAATACCATTAATGTTGAAAAGCTGGATAGGTAATATACTGTTTGAGATTTAAGACAAATTTAGTTTGTCAAATGTGTCATGTGACACTGAACAGCCAATGAGAAAAGGTTTTGTCATTTGGGAAAAAACAACTAAAGTCCTGTTCACACTATGGTCCTGATCTGCAGTACATTTTTCGGAACCTTATTTTATCTAAAGAAAGTTATAGAACATTCCTATAGGTTTCTATGGGTTGAACATATGTCAAAAGTGAAGCCCTTTAAACCAGATAGAGGCATTATATCCTGGTGAACTTGAAGTAAAAGAAAATCCAGCACCTCGTATCTTTGCTTGACGGTGTTTATTCCCCAATCCAAAATGTAAGCGGTAACGGAACCTTCAAAGTACAAGCCCCAATGCGGTCTACATGTTTCGAACCAGATGGTTCTTAATCATGACCTCGAGGTCATGATTAAGAACCATCTGGTTCGAAACATGTAGACCGCATTGGGGCTTGTACTTTGAAGGTTCCGTTACCGCTTACATTTTGGATTGTGGAATAAACACCGTCACGCAAAGATACGAGGTGCTGGATTTTCTTTTACTTCAAGTTTGTTAAATCGGGGTCTCATCCCTTCCGTGCACCTTTCAAACTGCAGATGCAGGTGAGCTGGACTTTTACTATTATGTATTATATCCTGGTGCCCTGCCGCAGAGTGGATCTGTCCACACTATAGATTCTGTACTACTCTGTTCCTTTGTTTTTCCAGAAATAAGTAGACATTTTACAGTTGACAGTCCCATTTTTTTCTAATGGAAAATAGCATCAGCTGCAATCAGTAAACTTATATTTTCTAAGTAAAATATTATATTTATACACATAAAAAAATACAGAAACCTGGCATTTTTTTTTACCATTTAAACGTTTTTTTCCCCAGGACTTAGATATTGATGACCCTATCCTCAGGATAGGTTATTAAATAGGTAGGGGTCTGTCACCTGGCACCCTCACCGATCAGCACCAGCAGTAGAAACTATACAGTGCACGGAAGGGTCCACACTGGCATCCTGCAGTTCAGCTCCCATATACTTGTATGGGGCGCAGAGCTGCAGTACCCTGGCATGAGCACTACACAATATTCTATGCTGTCTGCCTCCAGCTCCTTATACGCTATAGTTTCCGCTGCTGCCAGATGCCTGAAACAGCTGATCAGTGGGGGTGCTGGGTGTTGGACCCAAAACAATCTAATGTTGTCTGGAAAGACATTTAAGTAAGTGAAAAAACTGTTCCTACAGTTCATATACCTAAAGAGCAGTAATAATAAGTGGCTTCTTTATTTGTATGTAATTATTATGGAAGTAGCATGATGGTGTGTTTTGGTAACACTCAGATATATGTATATATATATATACAGTATATATGTACAGTACAGACCAAAAGTTTGGACACACCTTCTCATTCAAAGAGTTTTCTTTATTTTCATGACTATGAAAATTGGAGATTCACACTGAAGGCATCAAAACTATGAATTAACACATGTGGAATTATATACATAACAAACAAGGGTGAAACAACTGAAAATATGTCATATTCTAGGTTCTTCAAAGTAGCCACCTTTTGCTTGGATTACTGCTTTGCACACACTTGGCATTCTCTTGATGAGCTTCAAGAGGTAGTCCCCTGAAATGGTTTTCACTTCACAGGTGTGCCCTGTCAGGTTTAATAAGTGGGATTTCTTGCCTTATAAATGGGGTTGGGACCATCAGTTGCGTTGAGGAGAAGTCAGGTGGATACACAGCTGATAGTCCTACTGAATAGACTGTTAGAATTTGTATTATGGCAAGAAAAAAGCAGCTAAGTAAAGAAAAACGAGTGGCCATCATTACTTTAAGAAATGAAGGTCAGTCAGTCAGCCGAAAAATTGGGAAAACTTTGAAAGTAAGGGCTATTTGACCATGAAGGAGAGTGATGGGGTGCTGCGCCAGATGACCTGGCCTCCACAGTCACCGGACCTGAACCAAATCGAGATGGTTTGGGGTGAGCTGGACCGCAGAGTGAAGGCAAAAGGGCCAATAAGTGCTAAGCATCTCTGGGAACTCCTTCAAGACTGTTGGAAGACCATTTCAGGGGACTACCTCTTGAAGCTCATCAAAAGAATGCCAAGAATGTGCAAAGCAGTAATCCAAGCAAAAGGTGGCTACTTTGAAGAACCTAGAATATAACATATTTTCAGTTGTTTCACACTTGATTGTTATGTATATAATTCCACATGTGTTAATTCATAGTTTTGATGCCTTCATAGTCATGAAAATAAAGAAAACTCTTTGAATGAGAAGGTGTGTCCAAACTTTTGGTCTGTACTGTATATGTATATGTATATATATATATATATATATATATATATATATATATATATAGCCAGGCATTAAAGGGGTTTTATGACAGTTTTTTTTACTGAGGACCTATACTCTGGAGTGACAGTGCCTTCTCAAACAGCTGATCGTCGGGGTCCCAGATGTTGGACCCTCAATGATCTGATACTGATGACCTATCCAGAGGATACAGTAGGTCATCAGTAAAAACCTGTTGGAAAACCCTTATAAATATGTAAATTGCTAGGCACAAATACATACCAGAAGAAGAAGGCAACGACTTTCCTTTATAGCACCACAGCATCCAAAAAATCCAAGCACCATAATTATGGATCCTACTGCTATCATAACATCAATTGCTGAGAGCAGACCACTTCCTTGAATATTAAATTTCTACAGAAAAAGATTTGGAAAATTAACTGAGTAAATACAACTGATCAAATGAATACAGTAGTAACACAGAGGCTAAAAAGGGTTGTCATCAGCAGATCCTTTCCATATAGCCTGTTATGAAAGTCATAGAAGAGGTATCCACATTTAATAGCCAGAGTAGAGAGCCATTGTAAATAACATGGAAAGGGCAGCATATAATACTGCATTTTTCCCGCAGCAACGTTGGGCTCCTGCTCCCCCCCAGCATTGTTCACTGGCAAAGGAGGCAGCAGCTGGACTCCGACTCCAAGCAGTTATCAGCAGGTAGGATGATTTGCTGCAAATTCAATAATTTACTAGTAGATTCAAAGAGCCACTAATTTGATGAGAGATGATAATCTAAGGCAAGTTTCACACTAGCGGCAGCCTTCATGTCGTAGTTTTATTCCGGCCGCCTCTCGGCATGTTTGCCGTGCTGCCGCCGGAACTCCTGCCAGATCCATGCTGCCGTTAGTGCACGTGTGCCACCAAAGGTCCACTCCGGCCCCATTGACTATAATGGGGGTCGGGCAGGAGTGGACCTTCGGCGGCACACGTGCACTAACGGCAGCATGGATCTGGCAGGTTGTTCACCCACCGTAACAGTCTGCTGGAGAAGGCTGCCGCTAGTGTGAAACTAGCCTTATCCGTCATCGTCATTTGGTTCAGATTCCAATTAGTGGTATGTATATAGGCTGTGGTAGAAATGTCTGTAAATACAAAGGGGGAATTTTTCAAGCCCTGCATGCCAGATTTCAGGATTGAAATAGGACCTCTGCAACTTTTTGGGGTCACTTGCACAAAAATGTTGAGACTTTTTGGGCACTGCACCATCCAGAGTTGGAGTGAAAATTTTGACAGAATTTCAGAGTAGATCACTTTTGTGTGACATTTATGAAGAGCGACTTTTTTTAATTAGTCACAAAAGAGTCGTAACTCCACACCAGGCAGACGTACTTTCTCTGAAATATTGGCGACTTCATTGCACTTGTACCAAATTTATTATTACGGTGTGCCTTTTTCATATATTTGGTGCAAGTGTGCACAGCAACTCCAATCTAAAAACTAACCTCAAATACACGACAATGATAAATTCCTCCCAAAGTTTATTATATACTGTGTTGTAAGCTCCATTATATAATGGCGTGATTACAGTATATTGCATATTTCAAACTTATTCAGTCTTACTTACTTGCTGAGCATCTGAACTGACACGAAGCCATATGGAGACTCCCAAAATAATACAACCACATACCTATGAAACAGAACATACGTAATTCTTGTGTTAAATCAATAACATTGGTGTTACATTAGTAAAGCTGAACATCAAAATACCACAACTGACAAATGGGAATGAAAAATTGCCAAATATATCATACATTATCACTGTATTCAGAGCTTGAGGGTTGTCTACCTTAGAGTGCCATGATTCTGTGCACATTACACAGACCCTGTACATATGCTCTGGTAGAACATATACTACTGTATATGGCCAAAATTATATGGATAACCCTCCTAATTAAATATAATCAACATGTTCACCCAACAGTCTAATGTGTATGGAGAGCTCCCATCGATCCCTAACAGATAATGTCGGGGAAGGGGGGGGGGGGAATCGGGCAAAATAATTTTAATTTTCATTATATCCTTTTGTTCTCCCAGTAGATAAGTTGCCATCAGAGGTGTCTTATAACGGCTTTCTCCTCTCTTTCTCCATTGAAAACACATACACACTTGGCAGAACTGAACATGTACTATATGTGTATAAGGGAGTTGCAAGGGAGTCTGGGCCGTATAATCATTTGGCTGATAGCAATTGACTGTGTATGGCCTGCTTTAACATGGGGCGTATTGAAGTGTTAAGTGTCTTTACGTATTGTCTTGTCCTGTTTTAAATGTGTAAAATGGCTGTTATTGTGATGTAGAAACAAAAAACAGTTCAACTAGAAAGTGGTAGGCTACAAAAATGGAAGAGCAGGGCCACTAAGTTCTGAAAGTGTGGCATGTAACGATCACCTATACTTTGTTATTTGACTCCCCAAAGAGTTTGCAGCCTCCAGAAGTGACGTCAGCACAAGAATTGAGCATCAAGAGCTTCATGACATGGTTTTCCATGCTCCAGCAGCCTCACACAAGCCTATACTCTTTACTAGAATGGTGTACAGCCCTAAGCCACTGGGATCTGGAGAGTGGAAGCTTGATCTCTGGAGAGATGCCTACCTGGAAGTCTGATGGATAAATCTGGATTTGGCAGTCTCTACCTATCAGAATGCATAGTGCTAAAGATTTTGTGGAGGAGACATAATGGTATGTGACTCTTTTCAGGGTTTGGGCTTGGCCTCTTATTTCCAGAGAAAGATAAAGCTAATGCTACAGCATACCAAGACATTCACACAGTTTAGACTTAAAGTTTTGTGGAAAAAATTTAAGGAAGGTCCTTTTCCATTCCAGCATGATTAAGCCCCAGTGCAGAAAGCAAGGTCCATAAAAACATGGTGTGATGAGTTTAGTGTGGAGAAACTTGAGTATCTGCATAGAGGCTGTGACCTCCACCCCATCAAACACACACTGTAATGCCAGTTGTGAGCCAGACCTTCTGATGCAAAATCAATGCCTTGCCTTACAGTTGCCTTTTTGTCTAAATTGGCAGAAATTCCCTCAAACTTTAAAAGACTGGAGGCTGTTGTGGTCTTAGAAAAAGGCCCAAGTCACATAGTAACATCACACACATAGAGAAATATGGTGGGTTCTTTAAGGAATAATATACAGTAGGCACCATAGTCCTATATGTAGACGCGGTATGCATATTTTGCAGTGTTTACCTGTGTTTATATGTTGCATGGATACCTCAGCTCATAAAAATACCTTATTCATAAAAGTAAACTGATCTTTGTGCATTTTATCATGTCACTGATATTACCTGTATTGTAAACGTGCCTGAAATATATTGCCTGCAGTATAATGCATGTCCACGCCCATTCTCAACTAATACTCACCTGATACTAATCTACCCTACCCTTAGTCCTAAACCATACCAATTTTTTTCCCCATTATTAGTCTAGAGTATAGGCGTTCAGAAGGAATGGATGAGTAAAGAATGTAAAGGGTGGAGGTTACAGTCAAATCACTAAGGAAAAAATCAGTATGGACACAGAACATATCCTGAATGGGATGTATTTGGTGTACAAGGTTCCCCCTAGCAAAACATTAATTTTTATTTGTGTGGAGGGGGAGCTTTTATAAAAACCTGGGTTTCACTTTTGAAATGCTGTCAAATAAAAAACACATGGCAATAAACATGCCAACAATGAGATCACGGCAGAAATCTTACAAGTTATTGATTTATTTGTTTTATAATTTATAATAAAACCAAAGTGTTTGCCAAGTCGTATGCATCTGTCTTTTACAATGGAAAGTATAGAAAGCTTGTTTTCAGTGGAATTGGCTTAGATCACAAGCTTGTCGTTAGTATTTATTGCAAATTATGAGAAATAAGAACAGGCATTTCCTTGAAATAGTATGTCAAATCTGACCACATCATCCACACCGCTCATCTTACAGTATGCACATGTTCATTTTGACAACATAAGTCATCTAAGGGTATGGCTACATGGTCAGGTTTCCTGATGCAGATTTGGAAGACAAAACCAGGAGTAAATTTAAAAAAGAGGTGGAAATGTATCTGTCCTTTATACTTTCGCTTTTTTTATGATCCACTCCTGATTTTGGCCTCCAAAACTACAAGGAGAAACTTGACCATGTGGTTGTACCCTAAAATGATTTGTTGCAATGAATAAGGCTGTGGTTGAAAAATTCTATAACCAATTACCATCATGGTTAAGGGTTCATGCACATAATTCTATTTGGCATCTATGTTGAATGCACAGTAGATAATATGAGCCCTATGAGCCTCTGCTGTCTGTGGGTCATATTTATAAAGAGCCATGCCTCTTTATTTCGGTGCCTCTTGGGAGGTCTGTGTGCCAGAAACTGAAGTTTACACCAGCTAGGAGCTGGTAAAGATAATTATCAGGTGTAATTTATGCCAGTTTTCCTGCACAAATTGCGTAAGGTAAACTCTGCCCCCTGCCACCCACACCCTGCCCATCTTTTTAGAAAAGTGGTGAGCAAGCATGTGGTAAATCAACAAAAAAAAATTCTATTTATTTATTTTATAAAAATTTGTAGCAGGCTTAAGCATCATATTCTGGTGGAATAGAGGTAAACACTCTGGCACCACAAAGAGTCCCACCATCCACAATACTGGTTCATACGGAATTGCAATCCATGTGTCTGTACCTCATGTAATGAAATCAAAATATTATACCTAAAGTGACCTTTTAAAAAGATTTGGAGGAAAGTTATGTCCATTATACATTTATTCCATACTGAATATTTAAATATTTGTGACTAAACTAACATAATTACCCTCAGCCTTAAGAAGACAATGACATGCATAATTATTAGGGGTACAGATAGGGCAATCTGTCACAAAGACCGGGATCATCGAACGGTGTGTTGTCTTTCCGGCGCTCGAGTTCGACACATCGCGGATTGGGTTGACAGATTACTGGGAGGGGCTGGAGAAGATCCAGCGGTCATGGTCCATATCAGAACCAATGACAGGCTGTCAGGGCTGAGCTCCTCCTCCCAGAGCTCATCCGTCTCTTGTTATAATACTGAGAAGACGGACTGCACATGGCAACGCTGTGAGATGAGAGCATTTGTGGGAGTTATTAGCAGGTAAAACTGAAAATGATCAAATTTTAAATCACAAAAGCACTTATATAGCAGGGTGTACTATACCATTAGGGAATTAAAAATGAAACGCAGTTACACTTTAACAAGTGGCTCAATAACTGGTGTAGGCAGGAGGGGTTTGGGTTCCTGGAGAACTGGGCCGACTTCTATGTCGGCTACAGGCTCTATCGTAGGGATGGGCTGCACCTCAATGGGGAAAGGGCAGCTGTGTTGGGGGAGAAGATGGCTAGAAGGTTGGAGCAGTGTTTAAACTAGGGACTGGGGAGGGTAATTACATTATAGGATGGGAAGATATTGCAGATAGAGACCGGGGGCAAGGTAGTGGGACTGGGGGAGGAATGGAAGAACGGACTGGAACAGCCCAGAAGGAAAGGTGTAGGGTAAAAAAATATACATAAACCTCTTAAATGTATGTATACTAATGCCAGAAGCCTGACTAATAAAACTGGGGAACTGGAATCTAGTGATGTGTGAGGAGGACTATGACATAGTGGGAATAACTGAGACATGGCTGGATGATAGCTATGACTGGGCGGTTAATGTACAGGGTTACAGTCTGTTTAGAAAGGATCGCCAAAACCGGAGAGGGGGAGGGGTCTGCCTTTATGTAAAGTCCTGTCTAAAGCCAACAGTCCGAGAAGATATGAATGAGGGACATGAACATGTGGAGTAACTGTGGGTAGAAATACATGGAGGCAAAAACAATAATAAATTACTAATAGGAGTTTATTATAAACCACCTAATATACCAGAGTCCACAGAAAATCTACTACTAAACGAGATAGACGAGGCGGCAAATCATAATGAGGTCGTTATTAAGGGGGAATTTAACTACCCAGATATAGACTGGGAAACTGAAACTTGTACATCTCATAAAGGAAACAGGTTATTGGCAATAACCAAAAACAATTACCTCTCCCAACTGGTTCAGGACCCGACTAGAGGGACGGCCATACTGGACAGTATTAACCAATAGACCTGACAGAACAACAGATGTGCGGGTTGGGGGACACCTGGGAAATAGTGACCATAAAGTAATAACCTTCCAATTATCATTCAAAAGAGTATTTCTTCAGGGAGGAAAAATACCAAACTTCAAAAAAGCTAAATTTAGCCAACTAATAGAGGCCATAGGGCTAACTAACTGGGACAAAGTCCTCAAAATTAAAAATACAGCCACAAAATGGGATATTTTTAAAATCACCCTAAAATCTCATTGTGAGAGGTACATACTGTATGGGAATAAAATATTAAGGAACAAATAGAAACCAATGTGGATAAATAGAACTGTAAAGAAAGCAATAAATGACAAAAAGAAAGCATATAAATCACTAAAACAGGAGGGTAGCACGGAAGCACTGAAAAACTATAAGGAAAAAAATTGAATATGTAAAAAACTAATAAAAGCAGCCAAACTAGAGACCGAAAGATTAATTGCCAAAGAGAGCAAAACTAACCCTAAAATGTTCTTCAATTATATAAATGGTAAAAAGTATGAATCTGAAGGTGTTGGCCCTCTACAGAGTGATGAGGGGGAAGTTGCAGAAAGCGATGAGGAGAAAGCAAAGCTATTAAATATTTTTTTCTCCAATGTATTCACTGAGGAAAATAAACTGTCAGATGAAATGCAGAATGTAACAGTTAATTCCCCATTAAAAGTGCCCTGTCTGACCGAGGAAGAAGTACAGCGGCGTCTTAAAAAGATTAAAATAGACAAATCGCCAGGACCGGATAGCATACACTCCCGTATCCTAAGAGAATGAAGTAATGTCATAGCCAGACCCTTATTTCTGATATTTAAGGACTCTATACTGACAGGGAGTGTTCCACAAGATTGGCGCATAGCAAATGTGGTGCCATATAGAGATGAGCGAATCGAAGCTGACGAAGTCAAATTCGTTCCGAATTTTATGAAAAATTTGATTCTGAACAAATGCGAATTTCCTCACACTTCGTGGTAACGAATTGCAATTTTTCCTAACATGGCGGCTAGCCGGCTACAATGGCGGCTAAAATGGCGGCTACACGTGTGAGGACATGGGGCAAGAAACTCTGGGAAGGTGGGATGACCCATAATGCCATGCATGCCGCCAATCAGCAGCCAGCCAGCCGGTGATGTCACAGCCCTATAAATACGGTGGTCATCTTAGAGTCTGCCATTCACTATTGAACCATGTTCAGGGACAGACGTGTATGCAGGCGCTACATAGAGTGAAAGAAAAACGAATTGTAAAAAAAAAAAAAGGAAACAAGCTATTTACTAGTGCAGGGAAAGGATAATGAGAGGAATCATTTCATAAGCAGGGAGAGACGTGTGCAGATGCTAGGGAGAGTCATAGAAAAATCCTCATTGTGAAAAAAAGCTATTTACAAGTGCAGGGAAACATTACATGGGAATCCAGATAGTCTCATAATACAGCTCTGTCATTCCAGCAATTAGTTATTGGGGTACAAGTGCTATGTTGAAAAGCCTTTAGTGGCTTTTATATATGCAGGTCACTTTTGCTGTTAACTACGCTGATATCAATTAGTGGCCTATTTCAATATAATACGAGAAATATGTACGCAAGTCACTTTTGTTGTTATTTGCGCTAAAAGCATTTATTGCCATATTTCTAGAGAAAAAGAGAAAAATAGACTAAGTTCATATTTGCTGTTATTTGCACTAAAAGCGTTTCTTGTCATATTTCACTCCAATACGAGTAAAAAAGGCGCAGTTCACATTTGGTGTTATTTGCGCTAAAAGCGTTTCTTGTCATCTTTCACTACAATATGAGAAAAATAGACGCAGTTCACATATGGCGTTATTTGCGCTAAAAATGTTTATTGCTATATTTCTAGAGATAAAGAGAAAAATATTCGCACTTCACTTTTTCTGTTATTTACTTTAGTAACTATTTAGTGGCCTATTTTAGTCCAATACGGAAAATATATACGCAGTTCATTGGCAATTTTCGTTGGCAATTTCAAATCCTTTAGTTGGCTATCTCATTAAAAAAATAAAAATATACTTTCCCGCTTTTTTGGGGTGTTTTAATTTGCTTTTAATTTATTTAGTTCAGCTAAAACTATGTCAGACAGAGAAGTGCCAGGCACTGCACAGGGGAGTGTCAGAGGCGTAAATGATTCTGGCGCAGGCACAGGTCGCAATAGAGTAAGGGGGCGTGGCAGCAGGGGTTTCTTCCCGAGGCCTCAGGTCCACATGTCAGCTAGCGGTCGTGTCTTGATCAGCAACCCAGCGGTTCTTGATTGGTTGACTGGATCTTCGACCCCCATAGTGAAGAAACTACTCACCAGCAGCAGCAGTTAGACCTGGAGCAGGACCTGAACCAGCAGGTGGTGGCATACTTTGATAGCACCCTGCCAGCCGTCATAGAGGATCCGTTGGACTACTGGGCAGCCAAACTGGATTTGTGGCCGCAACTGGCCGAGTTTGCCCTGGAAAAGCTCTCCTGCAATGGACCTGTAAGGCTGAGTTAATACTTGAGTTATTTGGCCAGTTTTGGCCCTGTGACTGCTCAAATAAGTAAAGTGTGCAGTGATTCTAATAGCGACGCCTGTCATCTGCATGTCATATTGACTGACAGTATTATTTCACTACCCCAGCACACTCCCTATGCATGTTACTCAAGGCACAGTGTTCTACACCCATATCAAGGCTCTATGCAGCCCAAAAATAGCCTTTTTATTGCGATTTGTTGCAAATATATTCGGATCTAAGCAAATTTTTTGAGTAATTCACTCCAATATTCAAAAAGGGTCCAAAAACAGAGCCCGGAAACTATAGGCCGGTGAGTTTAACATCTGTCGTGGGTAAACTGTTTGAAGGTTTTCTATTAGATGTTATCTTTGGTAACACTGACATGGAAAAGGATCTAGGAATTTTAGTATACAGCAAACTAAGCTGTAAAAACCAGTGTCAGGCAGCTGCTGCCAAGGCCAATAAGATAATAGGTTGCATGAAAAGGGGCATAGATGTCTGTGATGAGTACACAGTGCTACCAATCTACAAATCACTAGTCAGACCACACATGGATTACTGTGTACAGTTCTGGGCTCCTGTGAACAAGGCAGACATAGCAGAGCTGGAATAGAGGGACTACAGTACCCTGAAAGATTATCAACATTAGGGTTATTCACTTTAGAAAAAAGACAACTGAGGGGAGATCTAATAACTATGTATAAATATATCAGGGGTCAGTACAGAGATCTCTACCATTACCTATTTATCCTCAGGACTGTGACTGTGACAAGGGGACATCCTCTGCATCTGGAGGAAAGAAGTTTTGTACACAAACATAGAAGAGGATTCTTTATGGTAAGAGCAGTAAGACTATGGAACTCTCTGCCTGAGGAGGTGGTGATGGTGAGTTCACTAAAAGAGTTCAAGAGGGGCCTGGATGTATTTCTGGAGTGTAATAATATTACAGGCTATAGCTACTAGAGAGAGGTCATTGATCCAGGGAGTTATTCTGATTGCCTGATTGGAGTCGGGAAGGAATTTTTTCCCCTTAAGTGGGGAAAATTGGCTTCTAACTCACAGGGGCATTTTTTGCCTTCCTCTGGATCAACTTGCAGGATGACAGGCCGAACTGGATGGACAAATGTCTTTTTTTGGCCTTATATACTATGTTACTATATTTTTAAGTTTGCTTCCTCTCATGATATCACTCATATTCCCTGCAACTTCTTTAACCTCCACAATATGAAACATGAACTGATAAGAGTTAATAATCAGTTTAACCAGTATCAGTTATATGAACCACTGTGTCTGAATGCAAGTTCCAATACACAGCCAGCTCACATGTATCCATCGGGGGATACCATACGTGTAGGGAAGTACTTGCATACTGAAAAAGAAGACAAACTGCTGCATACATATATATTAAAACTATATTCTTTATTGCAAACTCCATTAAAATCTATCGTAAAACAAAAAGTCACCTATGCGTTTCAGGTCATGGCGGTGTCTGAATGTTGCCACAAGAGCAAACCGAAATAATACTTGTGCACTTTTCTTTATTCCATGGACAATGATGTTGACTGACAGTCCAACTATCTTTATTTGACCAGCAAAATATGATTAAACCAATGCTGCAGAACTTGTATATATCAAATCAGAAGCATAACTTAAAGCTCTTGGGCTGCAAGCAGATTCTGTAACAGGGCCCCCAGTTTTCACACATCATTTTTGGTGCTGATCCTCTCATATGGAGCAGAGACCTTTTAGGCCTCCTTAGATAATAAGGCCCTGGTATGACCAAAACCTCTACACCCCATATAGTTTTAGTAGTTTGCACTGTTGAAACACTGTTGTTTGTTAGCAGAAAATATACTCTATTATGTCAGGAACTACCAAAAAGCAACATTCTCACAGTATACATTCTGATTGCATAAACTTACCAAATTTAGTGAATTGCATTTTCATACAAAATATAATAAGTAATTTTACTTAAAGCCTATTGAAGGTATGTGTCTCAGGATGTCCAGTAAGTCCGCAATATTTTATGTTGAGTTATATGTCCTGCTTCTCTTTTCTGTCCTCATGCCCCTAGCTGCCAGCTTCATGTATATTCATTTTTATTGATACATATGTAGTGCCCTGAAGCAGGGGTACTTTGAAGTCTTGACATTTGTGGATATTTGCCCCTGTTTCTCCTATGCAAAGTTAGAAACGTCTTAGTTTTTTTTTACTTTAAAGGGTTAACTTGCATTGACTTATACTGTTTAATACTGTGTAACCACATTTTATATGTTTGCTGTGATATAAATCCTGTTCATTTGCACTGCCTTTGCGAGGCTCTGTGGAAAGGGTTAATGAACACTGAGAGACTTTTGAGACTTTGAATGAGAAGCTGGTAATTGAGCATGTTTTGGAGGAAAAAACTCAGACTTTTACCACCAAAACCAGACAGATTGACCTTTTGAATGTCTGGTTGTTGTTGAATGTCTGCTATGTTATGTCTGGAAACTTGTTTTTGTCTGGAAAAACTGCTGTGTCATTGCCATTGAGTATCATTGAAGCTCTTATGCAAGTTTATGAGAGTCGGAAGTTGAAAAATTGCAACTGTTTGTGCTGAGCTTCTTCACTTCACCCCTCCCACTAGAAGGTTCTAGTTTAGCCATAAACTGTATATAAGGAGAGCAATCAGAGCCCCTAGTGTGCTGCCGTTAGGGAACAATGCTTGGAGGGGAAGACTCTGCATGACTGACCAGAAGAAGACACTGAAATGGGGATGCTGAGCCACAGACTATGGGTCACCAGCCCGGTGACCAAGTTGCCACCCAGACTACTGAGCTACAGACCATAGGCCTCCAGCCTTTGACCAGGGTACCAGGCTTTTGAGAGAGAGAGGGACAGTTAGTTTAGGCCTTTTCTCAGCATCAAACCCTTCTTCTGCCAGGGAGGAGACTGGAGAAGCCAGCCCTATGCCTCGCCTGTACTGTTTTGCACCTGAATTTCTCCAGTAAAGAATCAAACTGGCTTACTGCACACCCTGACTCTCTGGACTTATTTCCCATTGGGGTGCATCACGCCTTACCATCCCTTCTGGAGAGCAGCAACGCGCGGTGACACCTTGACGGTGTCCGGGGGACCCAGCGTAGCTTTGGGGCCACCCCAAACCCGGCCACCGTACATAGGTGGATGCCAATAATTTTTTCCCTGTAATGATATTCCTTGATTTAAAGAAATGATGCGATGACAGTAAAAGGAGTAGGAGATTCTTTCAATGTGATGGAAACCTGAGAGATATGGTAGGAATGGATATATAGGTGACAATGCAACCTGTCATACAGCTACTATAAGTCTCAGAAATAAATGGAAAATCAGGAGCACAAACTGCTAAAATTACACTTAGTGCATGGTAAAGGTATTTTTTTTATTATTGGACTGGTGCGCAATCTAATGGGGAAGTAACTGGAATTTCGCCCCAAAAATGACACACAGCCTACTGTAGTCAATGGGATGTACATGTAGTTCACAGGCACAAGCTCTGCGGTTCAACATAGGAAAAAAATATTAATTCTCAGCTTCTCATAAAGTCTCTTGAAGTAAGAGTTATATTACTAAACAAATAAAGTGTTGCAAAGCCTTCCACTCCTTGTAAGAGCAAAGTGCACTGTTCATTCTGATTTTCTAATAATATTCAGTTTGTAACTTTTTGTACTTTGTATTGTGTTCGTTAATAATTGGCAATTAAAAGGGCTGTGCTACTAATATCCCGCCCAGTCAAAATTTTGGGGCCCTGGGACTTCTGTGTATGGTCCTTCCTATAAGTTCTTCAAATCATAAAGATTCTGGGTGTCACCGTTCAGGGTCTTGTACATAGTAATATAGGGGGTCATTTATGACTCATTCATCATTTTCTATGCTTGGATTAGTTCCAGAAAAGGAAGCTGTCTTACATTTAGAAGCAGCGGATCTGCCAAAGTTATGTATAGGGCTTATTAAGACCGGCGTCTAAAACGCCAGTCTTAATCAATGTGCCCCGTAGTTTCTAAGGCTATAAAAAGACATATGCCCATCCAGTTCAGTCTGGTTTTTTTTTTTATATAGAAACCGGTTCAATGAAGGATATTTACTAATAGTAGGTCATGAGTGTCCAATGTCCCTTGTAAGAAGCAGGCATGTAAAATAACATGCCACATTGTTATAAGGCAATGAAGTGATAAGCCTTAAATTCAAAAAAACTATTTAATATAAGGACACCAGTCTGATGTCATTGTTAGGGCTAGACCCGACTGTCCATACTTTTAATGTTACTTGCTTTGCAACAAGAAGCATAAGGCTACGTCCACACCTGTGGTTATATTTCTGATATTCTGTTCCAGCATAGTAAGAGAATACTGGGATTGCCGTAACCAGCATATTACAGACACTGCCGGCGCCTAACGGATTCCATTCCCTATAATGGGGTTCACCGGGTTTCCGGTATGAATACTGGATTTCTACTGGAAAAATACTGCTGTGGAATTATAAATACAGATGTGAATGTAGCCTAAAGTATTATCACAAGAGTAAGTGCCCTGATTTATTGTCCAGAGGTACAGTGCAGGCAACTCAGACTGAGATGAAGGTATTGCCCTGCCAAAACACATGCCGACCTTATCTTCTTATATAGAAATGAAGTGATATGTGTGTGTGTAATGAACAGGGTGTAAGCTCTATACATTCTTATTTTTTTTTAAAGTGAATTCTCTTTTCAGTTATGTCCACGGATATGTATTAATCTTTATCCCCTTCCCTCAACTGAATTTCTTCAAACTATTCTCAGCAGAAACAGGTACTGTGTCAAGGTCAAGTTTATTGCCATATAATATAATACAGACCGCAGTTAAGTATGCAGTAAACTTGGAGAACTTGGTTATAAAGCTAGGTATCCAGCATAATAAAAAAGTGCAATGTAGAAATTATGAGACAGGTAATATAGAGAAATAATGGCAGTAAGAAGATATACTGAAACAATACTCTACAATCAGAGGTAAACTTACAGATAAGGGGCCTAACTACCATCAGTAACTCCCTGTCACCTGAGAACTTGTGGGTACCGATCACGAGAATGGGGGCCAATGTTCCTGCTTGTATAGAGCAGAAGACACACTTGCATGCTGCTGTTCCATCAACTCTATGGGGCTACTGGAGATAGCTGAGAGCTTGTACTCTGCTATCTCCAGCAGTCCCACAGAGCTGAGTGGAGCACCAGACGTGCATAAATGTCTTTTGCTCCATTCAAATAGGGGAACATGGCCCCCATTCCCACGAAAAGCCCCCCTAATTAGACACATCCCCTAGCCTGTGGATAGGAGATAAGCTTCTGTAACGGGACAATCCCTTTAACTCCCCAGACCCTTGCTTGTTAAGATGTACGGATAGGAATCCAATTACAGATTCACCAGATAAAATAAATGATGTAGAAAACCTGTGTTGGAACCATTTCTCTCCTGTGCACCATAACAACTGTGTAGTGTGCCTACTACAGCAAGATCCCTTTACATGTGGCACAGCAAATATCAAAGTTATAATTCAAAATAGAACATTTACACTACAAAAAATATTCTATTGTAGAAATAGAATGGGGATAGAATAATGAAATACAGATGTAACAGAACTGACTTTTGAATGTTTCCATTCTGCACAGATAACGGAGGTGTGGCATGGAATTATACTTGCTAATTAACACAGATCTGTTACTCTGTAAATTGTGTACATATTTGCATAAAGAAAGAATCATAAGTCTGCTAAATAATAACTTACCCAGAATAAAAAGTTAAATATGAACATAGAGTACTTCAAACATTTGTTCACTCCGGCCATTTTCGGTGGCTGTGATGAAGCTGAGCCTTACAGTGACTTAGGGTATATGACTCCGCTGCTCTATAAAAAGGTAGTTATGCAAATATAGCACTGAGTTAAATATTAACCATGATATTTAAAGCATGCCACTCTGTACCGTCTCCGCCTGCCTCAGCATACTCACTAATAAAGTATTAAAGGCTAAGTTTACATTCGTTCTCTGTTTAGAAGACATTTTATCTTATTAATGTGAAGGCACAAGCACTTTAAATCAATCAGGTTTCACAAGAGTTAAAGTGACTCTCGAGGCTAAACATTAACTAAGGCTCATTTTCTTCAGAGTATATGCAAAAACGACTTGATGGCCATTGTTTGTATTTTATACTCATTTTATCCTTTCTGTCATAGAAATCCCTTCTTCAGACCCTGACATCCTTGTGAGCCTGTACTAGACTTGTGTTTATACATAGCCAATCAATGGATTTAGAGCTGCAGAGGGAAAGAGAGAGCACAGACTGGTCACATTGTGGATGCCCAGTTTCAGACTGAGGTTCCTTAGGCCCACCAGGGGAAAGTCTTCTTAAGGGCCAAACCCTATATCATCTATAAAGTCTAATAGGTTTTGAATCCAAGAAACAGACCCTAGTGGGAAGAGATTGACTCCAGAGGCAACCAAATGTTTTTTTTTCTCCTGGACCTTTGACACCCACTATTGTATTAGAGCTTAGGCCCACCGGAGGATGCTCTGGTACTCTGGTGGGCCAGTCCGACCATAGGTGTGTGTCAGACTACTGTACCTGCCCTAACAATTAAACTCTTCCTTTAGGTAGTAGTTATATATTAAACTTCAAGGCCATGACTGGATAGTCACTTTTACAAGTTTTATAAGAAACTCAAAAAACATAAGATAGAAGTAAATGGAGGAGTCATCTAAATGTATTAATATTGACACAATGGGGAATTTTTTTTTGAATATTTATGTATATATCATATATATTTATACACACAGTATGTATTCATATATATTATTTGTTAAGAGTGAAATCCCATCTCAGTGTCTATTCTGGTTCTGTGATTTCCTTTTTTGTGAAATTTCCTATTTTCCAAGACTATTATGTTACAACTTATAACCCTTACAACTATTTATAACTATTCCAGCATACCTTAAAGTAACTCCTTAGAACTCTGTGTCTACATGGTTTTGAAGCAAACGGATGTTTTTCATTACCACTGGTTACTCATGCTCATTAACTGCTACAGTATGACTCTATGACATTAGCTTTGGGTGTGGTTGGATCAATAAAACAAAATGACTAAATATTACTCACTTCCACACCCTTTCTGACTATTAAAACCAGATACTGATGCATTTTCTTTTTTATTATCAGTTTTTATTTTCTGATTGACAATTTTTTTTTATTTTCTGTAGCTTATTATGGGACAGCCATCCTTCATGAGCTGCTAGTTGTAGACCAAGTGAGTGTTCAGATGACAGCTATCTTATGTGTATGACTACCAATGAAGCTAAAACTCTGGTACACAGTGTCCATGATCCTATGCCATTGCTGATGGTCATAAAGATATGGTAATACGGGTTGTACATCAGTTTTTGGCTTTAAAAAAATCACAAGTCATGTCGATTGAGGCATGTTTTTCAACATTTGGTCAAAATTTGCAACATTTGGTGAGCCCTGCCACTTTTCACGATTGTCTATTAGCAAACATAACACAAAAGTCATATCTCCATGCCAGGCAACCCCCTGGTGTACTTTTAGACATGTAGGTGGAAACCAAATTGCATTTGTGCCAAATATATTATTAAGGTGCGCCATTTTATAAATTTGGCACAGACACACAAAGCAAAGACAGACTTAAAATGAGATAAAAACAACCACAAATTATAAATGCCCCCTTTGTGCTTACATTAGAATCTATGAACGATTTTTTGTGTTGTTCAAACAAATAAATGTCAGCTGATAACAATAGTTTAATTGTTGTAAAACTACAACTCCCACGATGCCCTTCTGTAGGCTGATAGCTGTAGGCTGTCCGGGAATTATGGGAGTTGTAGTTTTACAACAGCTGGAGGGCCGCAGGTTGAGCATGCCTGCCCTAAAGGATCAGCATCAGCAATTTTACCCTAAAGGATCAGCCATGTTGTATTTCATGGCCAGTGTCTGCAGCTATTCTCTCTCTATCTTTTAATGTAAACATGCATGCTCTGCCAGTCTGAGTCTGACTTATTGTATGTGTATGGTTGACCAAACAATCTTCAAAACTGATCTACACAGCTAAGAAAGACCAATCTAGTAAGATAAGAATAAGTATTTTTGTATACCTCACCAACGAAAGATATAAGAGAATGTGTCAAGTATTGAATTTTTGTTTCAGCAGTTAGATGTAAGTCTACAAATGTTTTAGCTTTTTAAATTTTTTTCCTGAGGGCAGTCATATTGGAGACACATTTAGAAAATAAAAACTATATTAAAATATCAATAAGAGAAAAAAAAATGTCCACACCAACCAAAAACTTCCATAGTCTCCCCATTCATGTGAAACTGTACATATTATATATCCAGCTCAGTATATCCAACATAATTAACACTAAAAAGCCTTATTTAACCTCATAGTGTGCCCATGATAAGGTTTATTTGCTAACACAATGAGAATTTTAGGACAGAATTGGTACTTACTACTTACTCATACTCGTGTGCCAGTTACGTAGCATTACCTCTAAAATAAACCTCTAATATATCCTCTTATGAAAAATATCATAAATATCTGTTGAGTAATATCCCTTTTAAACAGGATTAGGAGAAAACAGAGGTCTAATAGGGCACTTTGTTGCAGATGCAGTAGAAAAAATAGTATTTTGGCTGATGTTCTCCAGCAATGCGATCCCCATATGCTGTGCAATGGCCAGAAAGCACTTATTGTGTACCCAATAAAAGTACAGAAAATTCTGGGTTATTTTAATAACTGAAGAGAGCAGTAACCTGTTACTAATTGAAAGCTTTGTATTTCTTGTTATGTTGGAGGTGTATAAACCAAGCACTTTTTTAGGAAGTCGTTGGTATATAACCACAAACCAGTTTTTCATTTTACAGGTTTTCAACTCTGCAGACCGATTAAGTTATTGGTGAATAGAAAGCCAGATGTTGGATACTGTGTTTTAAATCCAGGCTTAAATAATACCAATAGGAATGTGTGAAGCAGTGAATTCAATAAATGTTCACTGTAAAAATATAAAAATCAGGTGTCTGGTGCTAAACTAATAAAATTTAAAGGGAACTATACTCTGTAAATTACCAGGTTTATTTTTCCCTTAATTGGGCAATCTAACATATGGGCATAATTCTTAGAAATATTGAATACAATGTAAGGGGGAAAACATCTGATTTGCAAGCACATAAAATGTCTTCTATAGACTATTCTACAGGGTGGGCCATTTATATGGATACACCTTAATAAAATGGGAATGGTTGGTGATATTAACTTGCTGTTTGTGGTACATTAGTATATGTGAGGGGGGATACTTTTCAAGATGGGTGGTGACCATGGCGGCCATTTTGAAGTCAGCCATTTTGAATCCAACTTTTGTTTTTTCAATAGGAAGAGGGTCATGTGACACATCAAACTTATTGGGAATTTCACAAGAAAAACAATGGTGTGCTTGGTTTTAACGTAACTTTATTCTTTCATGAGTTATTTACAAGTTTCTGACCACTTATAAAATGTGTTCAATGTGCTGCCCATTGTGTTGGATTGTCAATGCAACCCTCTTCTCCCACTCTTCACACACTGATAGCAACACCGCAGGAGAAATGCTAGCACAGGCTTCCAGTATCCGTAGTTTCAGGTGCTGCACATCTCGTATCTTCACAGCATAGACGATTGCCTTCAGATGATACGAGATGTGCAGCACCTGAAACTACGGATACTGGAAGCCTGTGCTAGCATTTCTCCTGCGGTGTTGCTATCAGTGTGTAAAGAGTGGGAGAAAAGGGTTGCATTGACAATCCAACACAATGGGCAGCACATTGAACACATTTTGTAAGTGGTCAGAAACTTGTAAATAACTCATGAAAGAATAAAGTTACGTTAAAACCAAGCACACCATTGTTTTTCTTGTGAAATTCCCAATAAGTTTGATGTGTCAAATGACCCTCTTCCTATTGAAAAAAATGGCCGACTTCAAAATGGCCGCCATGGTCACCACCCATCTTGAAAAGTTTCCCCCCTCACATATACTAATGTGCCACAAACAGGAAGTTAATATCACCAACCATTCCCATTTTATTAAGGTGTATCCATATAAATGGCCCACCCTGTAGTAGCAGCAGAGCCACCATCAGAGAGGCATAAAAAAGTATACCAGCAATAGTCTTTCAAAACTAGTATTGGTACTCAAGCATTTGTATTGTTTTGTCCAATAACTAGGTTTATGCTCTAAAATAAGCTTCATCTTTTCCTATATTGCCTTCTTTGAATGACTATACTACACCTTTTATGAAGAGTAGTAATAGTAAAATCATTCCTTTCTGACTTGTCTCACGTGTATATTCTATATGTGGTACCACAAATAGCAAAAAGACTATGCAAACAGGCCACGCATCCAATAGTAATTAAAATATTACATTTATGTGAGGGCATATACAAGTCCCACATAAGGTACTTTAATGTTGTGGTGCTGAATAAAGATTTATTTATATTTTAATTACTATTGGATGCGCGGCCTGTTTGTATAGTCTTCCTGATATTTGTGGTACTACATGGACTATTGACCGGCACTCCAGGTCATTTTAGTTTGCCCCCTTACTTTTGTATTTACTATATTCTATATGTGAATATCAGTATCTAGAAACCAACAGGATCAATATTAAAGGGATTGTCCCACAAAAAATATTCTATATTTTTCAAACCAGCACCCAGATTTTAGGCTAGTTTCTTATCAGTTTCACAGCTCTCTGGCAGGCTGTTCCGGAAGAGAATGCCAGGAATCAGCCGGACATTTGGGGAATTTGCTTTCCCTATTAGATCGCCCTTCTGCCTTTTGCTTTTAAACAGAGTATCCTGTAGCTGGATTCTACATTGGCTTGAATTTTGTAGGCCCAAGAAAGTCAAGACTGTTAGTGTAGGTCCCGTCTGTTATAAGCCACCTGGTCACTGGTAGATGGGCCCAACATATTCTTGATCAAAAATATGCACAAAGAGTTTCAAATTTTTATTTAGTAAGTATAGCAGTAATGCAGTTTACATTCACTCATGTTTTCAATGTTTGCATGTGTCTTTGTGCATGAAGCAGTGTGCTGATACTTGTAGTCCTTGTTTGCTTTTACATTGCAGCCATGGTAGCATGCGCCGGAAATCCGTTTATACATAGTTTGGAGGTGCTGGTCTAACTCTCTTTTGCATTAAAAGTTTAGTAAAGCCACTGAGTTATTCATTACAATGTGTCTCTGTAGCACCACCTGCTGTTTGTTGTTTTACTTCCCAGACAACCTCAGTAACATTGCTGAGATAGCCACACATACTCAGTTCCATATTTCTACCAGAGGGATCTTCTTTTAGAACTTGTGACAGTTAAAGCGAAACAACTGGTGCAGAAAGGACACTCTCCTGAGAAAGAACACACCCCTTGATCTGCCTTGATCTGCCAGCCTAAAGAACATCTAGCAGAGCAATTGGAGCAGTGGAAGGGGGTAGCTCTGGATCAGTGGGAGGCAGAAGTGTAGCAAGTCTTTCTAGCACCCGGGGCAAGGATTCAGTATGAGCCCCTCCCCCCCCACTTGACACCCAACTCTATTAGATCAGAAAGGGGGGCAATATCAGCGACGTGGCAAATTCTTTTATACTAAGCCACACCTCTAACTCTGCTCAATGTATAACTATACTCAATTCAACCCAGTGGGTTATGGGTGAATAACTTAAAATGTAATTTTTAATAATATCCTTACAAATATTTTTACGCCAGTTTTAGGAGTAAAAATACTTACCCTTTTGCAACTATTTGGGAGTGGTAAGTGCACAACGGGGGCTAGGATTACAGGTGTAAAAGAGGAGTAAAAGCTACTCCAGTTAGGGATCTGAATAGTTTTACTACAGACTGCCAGTGGTGCACCTAATTTATAAATTAGGTTAATTCTCCTTCAGTGCAGAGGGGGAACAAAGATTGGTGTAAAAAGTTAGTCTTTGTAAATGACCCCTGTGACGAGACCAATCTCGCCACATTGCATTGGAGAAGCCTGGTTGCCCGCCTGCTTCCTTTAGACTATGGCCCCATGTTGAAACGCTTGATTTTCCCCTGCAAAGACTATATGAAAGAATTTGGCTCCATGGCAATTGAACTGTATTCGTGTAGTCTGAGTGCCATTCACCTAATAATATGCACTCAGACCTGAGCTATCTGGGGATATGTTAAATGTCTGTTTTATGCAATAGCTGCACAGTTAAATATTTTTATGTCTTTTTATTGTCTTTTGCTACCATGTGGCTAATGAAGTTTTGCCTCTGCTCTTGGAGATAAATTGGATTACTTCCCAATTGTCTCCAGGACAGAAGACATTGTGTAAAACTGTGTATTCTCCTGCCTGTGATAATTACATTAACCCATTGTGTAAGGTAATTGTATCACAGGCAGAGGGGAGGATTTTGTGTGGCAGTGTCTGAGTGTATTGTACGGGGTTACTGGTTGTTTTACAAAACCCTGTGGGTGGTACTAATGTGTAAGAATGTGTATATAAGAACAATAAACACACAGCTCTGGCTGTCCACTGCTTTACCCTCAACACAGAGCTTAGTATCATTCTTGGGGGGATTGCATGCTGTTTCAGTCCGACTGCTAGGAGTGTAAACCTTTCATATGGTTTTTCCTATTCGGCTGTATGCAGCATTCATATGGTTTCCAGTTCGGGAGATTGGTGTCTGTAGTAGCTGCCTGTGCATCTGGAAAGGGAATATCGCATAAACGGCTTTTACCCCCTTTTATGCCCGGGTTGCCGTTACAACCCCCAATATGTACACCCTATAAAATCTATTATAGGGTACACAGCGATACCAATACTCCCTGCAATAAATGAAAGAACCAACTGATCGTACTGCATCCAGGGTTTCACTGGCATGTCGGAGTGATGTCCACTGGAACCAGAAAATAACCACATAAACGGGATAGTGACTATAACTGAGAAATCCTCAGCATGCAGTGCTGTGCAGGCCCTGTAAGACCAAGCCATCCCGATTATATAACAGGGTAATCTAGGGCACTGCTTTCCTCTTAGTGCTACCACAGTACTTATGCCCACACTGTGCCCCCTCACAGTACTTATGCCCACACTGTGCCCCCTCACAGTACTAATGCCCACATTGTGCCCCCACACAGTACTAATGCCCACATTGTGCCCCCACACAGTACTAATGCCCACATTGTGCCCCTTCACAATACTAATGCCTACATTGTGCCACCTCACAGTACTAATGCTCTCATTGTGCCCCCTCACTGTAGCAATATCCACATTGCTGCTCACAGTAGTTATTCCTACAATGTGCCCCCTCAAAGTAGAAATGCCAATATTTCCTTTAACACCCATGATGTGTCCCCCTCACAGTAGAAATGCCCACATTGTGACTCACAGTAGAAATGCCCACATTGTGCCCCCCTCACAGTAAAAATGCACACATTGTGCCCCCTCACAGTAGAAATGCCCACATTGTGCCCCCTTAAAGTAGAAATTCCCACATTGTGCCCCCTCCCAGTAGGAATGCCCACTTTGTGTCCCCTAACTGTTGTCAGCCCACAATGTGCCCCCTCACTGTAGTCAGCCCACACTGTGCCCCCTCACTGTAGCTAGCCCATATTGTGCCCCCTCCCAGTAGTTATGCCCATATTTGTAAAAAAAAATAATCTAACACAAATACTCACCTGATTCCCTGATGATCGTGCACATTCAGCTTTCCCCAGCAGCAGCACAACGTGGTCACACACATCACTCTGCTGGGCTGTGTAGGGGGAAGCTGATGCCCGGGCCTGCACAGTTCCTCCCACACAGCCTAGCATCGTGATGTACGGCTGCTGGGAAGTGGCACAGCTCAGCGGAACAGTTAAGCAGGGAGCAGAAGATTCCCTGCTTCACCATGTAAATCAATTGCCCGGGCGCACCCTCAACCCTCTGCACCTGGGACATGTGCCCCACTCACCCTGTCCCCTTCCCACATCCCTGATGGGAGGTACAGGGCTCTTTCTAGCTGTGTACATGAGATTTCCATGTACTATATGATGTCTGATTTTCATTTTTTACATTAATCATGGTATACCCCTTATTAAAATATTGAAATGTTCTCTATACACATCCCAATAAAATGTGTATTATGCACCATTTAGGTAAAAGAATATATAAAGCTCATGTTGGGTCACAGCCTAGATTCACATATATCATAACATCGGACCACAATGATTCTACATAGTCCTAATATATAGTATATACAGAGGCAGGTTAGCACTGGGCCACAGGGTAACAGGTAAATTTCCCCAGTGGGCCCCTGAGCAGAGGTCATAGGTGTGCGCAGCCTATTGCATTAGGGTGTGCACCCTAAAGCACAAACACACACGCCCCGCGCACGTGTGCATGTATGTATGTATATATATATATTATATACACACACACACACATACACACACAGGCCGGGCCTCACCCTAGCGTTGCCGTGACTCCGCCTCTGCGCCTAGGAACAATATATAGGGGTGAGGGCACATAATATGCCACAGTCAAAAATGGGGGGGGGGGGGGGGCACTAATAATTTTCACCATTTAATCATACTACTGAAAAAAACTAAATAAGTATATATAAATAGAATTTTTGCAAATGTTTGCGAACGGGCGAACCGGGCGAACAGCCATAGACTTCAATAGGCAGGCGAAACCCACAGGGACTCTTTCTGGCCACAATAGTGATGGAAAAGTTGTTTCAAGGGGACTAACACCTGGACTGTGGCATGCCGGAGGGGGATCCATGGCAAAACTCCCATGGAAAATTACATAGTTGACGCAGAGTCTGGTTTTAATCCATAAAGGGCATAAATCACCTAACATTCCTAAATTGTTTGGAATAATGTGCTTTAAAACATCAGGTATGATGTTGTATCGATCAGGTAGTGTAAGGGTTACGCCCGCTTCACAGTGACAAACCAAACTCCCTGTTTAACGCACCGCAAACAACCGCAAACAGTCCATTTGCACCACCGCAAACTCCCCATTTGCACAAGGTTGGATACCAAGCTAGCCATGTTCCGTTCCTTGTCCTCACCGACGTCATTGAAGGTCTCTTCCTCCACCCAGCCACGTACAACACCAAGGGTCCCTGAAAGGTGACAACAAGCCCCCTGGGACGCCTTCTGTGGTTGGTCTTCCACCTCCTCAAAGCCACCTTCCTCCTCTGACTCCTCTTTTTCAGACTCCTCTCTCTACATTGTCGGAGGTCCAGCAATCGACGACGACAAGGCTGCTTCTGGTGGTGATGGTGACCACAACTCTTCCTCTTCATGCTCATCTACGGCCTGATCCAGCACTCTTCGCAGGGCACGCTCCAGAAAAAACGCATATGGGATGAGGTGGATGATGTTGCCTTGGGTTTGATTGACCAGGTTTGTCACCTCCGCAAAAGGACGCATGAGCCTACAGCCATTGTGCATGAGCGTTCAGTAACGTGGCCAAAAACTACCCAGCTCCGCAGAGGCTGTCCTCTTTTTTTTTTTTATTAAAAAAATCTGTTCTTACCAGTTTAATCTATCAGGGGCCGGTGTATGGAATAGATTTTAGGAACCGGGAGATGGAAAAAGATGCTTGGTCAGTCCTCTTACTTCCAATTTGGGGCACTGCGCGTACGCCTTGCAATGTACTGTGCCACCAGATATGAGTGGTATGTTTAAGTAGTACTATTCCTATCAGTTTAATCCCTGTTACGTCCCCTATCAGGGGACGTGTATGGAATAGATTTTCGGAACCGGGAGATGGAAAAAGATGCTTGGTCGGTCCTCTTACTTCCAATTTGGGGCACTGCGCGTACGCCTTGCAATGTACTGTGCCACCAGATATGAGTGGTGTGTTAAGTAGTACTATTCCTATCAGTTTAATCCCTGTTACGTCTCCTATGAGGGGACGTGTATGGAACAGATTTTAGACAACCGCAAAGAGTTGTCAATAGTTGACACACTCATGACATAAATTTTATTCCTCTATGCGTCAATCTTGGTGTAGTGATGACTGTGCTCGTGCGCACGTTTGGAAGATTGCAGGCGATGGGGGTTTTTCAAAGTCTATGGTCGTGCTGACTGAGGTAGTTTAGTGACAGTTAAGTGACCCAGAAAACAATGATTCTGCAGTGTGGGCCCATTGTTGGCCTAGTAGGCTTTAATGATCACCTTAGATGATCACAAAGAAAATTAATGTTTTTTCTATGCAAAATTATCCAGCCGATCGCTTTTGGTCTGTTCACAATGAAGCAACGACCTTATCATCTGGGGTGTGCTACCATTGCCATTGTCAACACACTCATAGAGGTGGTCGCTTCATTGTGATACGCAAGCCCCTTCACCACAACAAGGTAACGATCACGAAGGGGAATTGACACATGTATGTGCCTTTTTTTTTGTTTTGTTTTTGCAGCCACAGTGTAGCACCAGAGGCCAGAAAAATTAGGCATGTACACATGCCTGAAAAATTTGGTATTGTTGCAGCCACTGCTGTAGCCAGAAAAATTTATGTTTTCCAGGCAGAAAGTGCACTAAAACATTTTGGCTTGAACCCTAGTTGGTGGCAGATAAGTCACGCAAGTCACCTGGCATGCAGAGATAAAATACAGCAGCGTGTGGACCATTTTTAGCCCAAGGCAGCTCATCTCATCACCAGGCCTTTATTAGTCAAATGTATCGCCCACTGTCAGTCCCTTCGGGATCCATGCCTCATTCATCTTAATAAAGGTGAGGTAATCTAGACTTTTTGACCTAGGCGACTTCTCTTCTCAGTGACAATACCTCCTGCTGCACTGAAGGTCCTTTCTGACAGGGCACTTGAAGCGAATCTGACAGGCCAGAAGTTCTATCGCAAATTGGGATAGCTCAGGCCACAGGTCAAGCCTGCACACCCAGTAGTCAAGGGGTTCATCGCTCCTCAGAGTGTCGATATGTGCAGTTAAGGCGAGGTAGTCTGCTACCTGTTGGTCGAGTCGTTCTCTGATGGTGGACCCCGAAGGGCTGTGGCGATGTGTAGGACTTTAAAAGCTCTGCATGTCCTCCATCAACATCACGTCTGTAAAGCGTCCTGTCCTTGCCGGCGTGGTCGTGGTAGGAGGATTACTTTCTCCTCTTCCCCTGTTAGATTCCCGTTGTGCTGTGACATCACCCTTATACGCTGTGTATAGCATACTTTTTAATTTATTTTGGAACTGCTGCATCCTTTCCGACTTGCGGTAATTTGGTAACATTTCAGGCACTTTCTGCTTATACCGGGGGTCTAGTAGCGTGGCCACCCAGTACCTTTTTATACGAGGGTCCCTCAACAGGCACGACAGCATGAAAGACCCCATTTGCACAAGGTTGGATGCCGAGCTACTCATGTCCCGTTCCTCATCCTCAGTGATCTCACTGAAAGTCTGTTCTTCCCCCCAGCCACGAACACCACCACGGGTACCAGATAGGTGATGAGGAGCACCCTGGGATGCCTGCTGTGGTTGGTCTTCCTCCTCCTCCTCAAAGCCACATTCCTCCTCTGACTCCTCTTCCTCACACTCCTCTTCCAGCGTTGCCGCAGGTCCAGCAAGCGATGCTGATAAGGCTGTTTCTGGTGGTGATGGTGACCACAACTCTTCCTCTTCACTCTCATCTACGGCCTGATCCAGCACTCTTCGCAGGGCACGCTCCAGGAAGAAAACAAATGGGATGATGTCGCTGATGGTGCCTTCGGTGCGACTGACTAGGTTTGTCACCTCCTCAAAAGGACGCATGAGCCTACAGGCATTGCGCATGAGCGTCCAGTAACGTGGCAAATAAATTCCCAGTTCCGCAGAGGCTGTCCTAGCACCCCGGTCATACAAATACTCGTTGACGGCTTTTTCTTGTTGGAGCAGGCGGTCGAACATTAGGAGTGTTGAATTCCAACGTGTCGGGCTGTCGCAAATCAAGCGTCTCACTGGCATGCTGTTTCGCCGCTGGATATCTGAAAAGTGCGCCATGGCCGTGTAGGAACGCCTGAAATGGCCACACACCTTCCTGGCCTGCTTGAGGACGTCCTGTAAGCCTGGGTACTTATGCACAAAGCGTTGTACAATCAGATTCAACACATGTGCCATGCACGGCACATGTGTCAACTTGCCCAAATTCAATGCCGCCAGGGCCGTCTTTGCCGCAGGGCAAAAGGGGCAGCTGCCCCGGGCCCAGTTGCTCCTGGTGGCCCGAGGGAGCTCAGTTTCCCGACTCCCATTCACTAATCACTAGATTAAAACATTCATCGCTAGGTTAAAACATTCGGGGCCTGGGCCCCTGATGTTTTGTCCTATGCCCCGAATGTCCTGCCTGCCTGCTAGATACAACTGTATTGCCGTACACAGAACAGCAATACAATTGAATCTAATATACTCTGTCTGGGAAGAGGTGAAGGACCTGTGGTGACATCACAGGTCATGTGATCAGCAAACAGGCTGTGATAGGAAGACCTGGATGATGTCACCATCATGTGACCAGTGCAGGATTGGACCGGAGTGAAAAGGAGAAGGAGCCTAATGGTGATGTCTGTATATGAGGAGAGGTAAGTGAAGGGAGAGTCAGAGCAATGCTGGGGGTTGTAGTTATTTAACTAGGATGTATGTTAGGGCTGAAGGGAGGGATGTTATTGACATGGAACTGTGTGCTTGAGGTGGCTGGGGGAGGGAGTGATGTTATTTACATGGGACTGTATGTTGAAAGTGGATGGTGGGGGGGAATGATGTTTATGTACATGGGACTTTTTGTTTAGGCTACGTTCACACTTGCGTTAGGGGATCCGCTTGTGAGATCCGTTTCAAGGCTCTCACAAGCAGCCCCAAATGCATCAGTTTAACCCCAATGCATTCTAAATGGATGCGGATCCATTCAGAATGCATTCGTTCGGCTCCGTACGGCCTCCCGTTCCGTTTTGGAGGCGGACCCCAAAATGCTGCAAGCAGCGTTTTTGTGTCCGCATGGCCTTGTGGAGCCAAACGGATCCGTCCTGACTTACAATGTAAGTAAATGGGGACGGATCCCTTTGCATTGACACAAAATGGTGCAATTGTAAACGGATCCGTCCCCCATTGACTTTCAATGTAAGTCAGGACGGATCCGTATTGGGACTTAGAAATTCAAATCTAATACAAACGAATCGGTCCTGAACGGATGCATTCGTTTGTATTATCGGTGCGGATCCGTCCTGTACAAGTACAGGACAGATCCGCACGAACGCAAATGTGAAAGTAGCCTTAGGGGGTGATGTTTACATGGGACTGTGCGTTGGAGGCGGCTAGGGAGGAGGTGATGTTATTTACATGGGACTGTATTGTGGAGGGAGGATTATAACTGCAGGGGGCACTGCAGATCCAGGGGACATTATATGTGGTCTTATTACTACTGGGGGCTCTATAGGAGGTCTTATAGATCCGCCTTATTTCTACTAAGCGCACTATGGGGGCCTTATTACTACTAAGGGGTCTGTAGGGAGCTTTATTACCACTGGGGGAACAATAGGGGGCCTTATTTATACTGGGGACTCTGTGAGGGTATTATTAATATGGGAGGGCTCTTCTAATAATGGGGGCATTGTTGAGGAGCATTATCACGGTTGGGGCAGTGTTACTAATGAGGGCATTCTAGAAGGGAATTACTATTGATGGGACTATGAGGAGCACTATTACTATGGGGGGCAGTAATGTTTCTTCAGGATAGTATTTGGGGGTATTGGGGGGGGGGGCATGGGCGTAACTAAAGGCTCATGGGCTCCTTTGCAAAAGTTCAGCTTGGGCCCCCTTCCCTCAGTTCTTCGTGTGTCTTCTTATGCGGCACAAGTGTCTTTGGGCCCCTTCAGGCTCCTGGGCCCGGTAGCGACTGCTACCTCTTCTCCCCCTATACCCACACCCCGGGGGGGGGGGGCACATCAAGCAGCAGGATAACACTGTGGGGACTCCAGTTGGGGGATAATGATAGAATTTGAGGAAGCTAAGATGTCTGTGTGTCACACTCTGCAGAGACGAGGCGGCTGAGAGAAGTTGTCCAGACCGAGTGGAGAAGATGATGAGAGAGAAGATCTACAGAGAGGATGATGACAGAGAGGAGACGTCACCTGGAGGCCCTGGATGTGACAGGTAAGTGCTGCTGTATAGCAAGTACAGCAAAGTGCGGGGGGGGGGGCGGGATCCAGGGGGCCCAAGTAAATTCTTGCCCAGGGTCCAAACAATATTAAAGACGGCCCTGAATGCCGCCAACAAATTGCTTCCGTTGTCACACACCACTTTGCCGATCTCCAGTTGGTGCGGAGTCAGCCACTGATCCACCTGTGCGTTCAGGGCGAACAGGAGTGCTGGTCCGGTGTGACTCTCTGCTTTCAGGCAAGTCAACCCTAAGACGGCGTGACACTGTCGTATCCGGGATGTGGAATAGCCCCTGGGGAGCTGGGGGGGTGCAGTTGATGTGGAGCAAGATGCAGCAGCAGAAGAGGACTCAGCCGAGGAGGTTATGGAAGAGGATGGAGTAGGAGGAGTAGAGGAGGTGGCAGCAGGCCTGCCTGCAAGTCGTGGCGGTGTCACCAACTCCTCTGCAGAGCCACGCATTACATGCTTGGCAGCCGTCAGCAGGCTTACCCAATGCGCAGTGTAGGTGATATACCTGCCCTGATCGTGCTTTGCAGACCAGGTATCAGTGGTCAGATGGACCCATGCCCCAACACTGTGTGCCAGACATGCCATCACTTCCTTTTGCACAATCGAGTACAGGTTGGGGATTGCCTTTTGTGAAAAGAAATTTTGGCCGGGTACCTTCCACTGCGGTGTCCCAATAGCTGCAAATTTTTGGAAGGCCTCAGACTCCACCAGCTTGTATGGTAAAAGTGACTTTGTGACATTGGCTTCTTACGCTCAAACATGTCCTTGACAGACACCTGACTGTGGGCAGATGAGCAGGAACTGTTTAAGGCGAGAGATGAGTGGTGGATAGTTGAGAGGGGGCAAGGAGGACAGCAGTGGTTGACATGGCTGAACTTTCCCCCTGTTCTTCTTCTCTTCGAGCGGGCAGCCACGTGACATCCACGGACACATCGTCATCATCAACCGCTTCACTTATATCTGACAACTCAGCAAAGGAAGCAGCAGCGGGTACAACATCATCATCATCACACCGTACGTCCATGTGTGTAATGCTGCCTGACTGAGACATATCCCTGTTATCTACATCCTCTGGCAATAATGGTTGCGCATCACTCATTTCTTCCAACTGATGTGTAAATAACTCCTCTGACAGATCAAGTGAAGCAGCTGTGGTGCTAGTGTTGGTGATGGCGGCAGGCGGGCGAGTGGTAACTTGAGAGGTGCCCGAAGCTGAGCTGGAGGAGGATGGTGCGTCAAGGTTCGGAGCGGAAGCTGTAGAAGATTGGGTGTCCTGTGTTAGCCAGTCAACTATGTCCTCAGAACTTTTCGAGTTCAGGGTACGTGGCCTCTGAACACTGGGCATTATTCTAGGGCCAAAGGGAATCACAGCACCACGAACACGATGGCCCCTGCGGGGTGGCCCGCCTTTGCCTGTAATTTTTTTTTAGATTAGTTTAGTTGTACTATGCGTGCAAGCTACTGTGACACCAGATATGAGTGGCACTGTGCACTGGCAGAAGTTGGCAGAGTAGACGCTGTAGGTCTGACACACACGCTTGCAGACAACTAACTGCTATTCAATCTATTACAGTCAAAATTATTATTATTTTTTTTTATGTAATCTACTGTGACACCAGATATGAGTTGCGCTGGTGACACTATGCACTTGCAGGGCCCGAAACACACACACATGTGCAGGCAACTGACTGCTATTATTTCACAGTCAAAATAGCTTCTTTTTTTTTTAATGTAATCTACTGTGACACAAGATTTGAGTTGCGCTGGTGACACTGTGCACTTGCAGGGCCCGAAACACACACACGCGTGCAGGCAACTGACTGATATTATTTCTCAGTCCAAATTGTTGTTGTTTTTTAAATGTAATCTACTGTGACACCAGATATGAGTTGCGCTGGCACACTATGCACTTGCAGGGCCTGAAACACACACACGCGTGCAGGCAACTGACTGCTATTATTTCACAGTCAATTTTTTTTATTTATTTTTTTATGTAATTGACTGTGACACTAGATTTGAGTTGCACTGGTGACACTATGCACTTGCAGGGCCTGAAACACACACGCTTGAAGGCAACTGACTGCTATTATATTACAGTCAAAAAAGTTTTTTGTTTTTTTTAATGCAAGCTACTGTGACACCAGATATGAGTGGTGGCACTGGGCAAGTGGGCACAGTATACGCTGTGAGCCTGACACACACGCTGGCAGGCAACTGCAATTAGATTACACAGGACAAAAAAAAAAAAGCAGACTGATGTACTAGCCCTAAAATGGGCTTTTTGGGGTGCTGTCCTTAGAGCAGATCAGATGAGTCTTCAGGACTGTAGTGGACACTGAATACACTGGCCTAGCTATCGAGTTCCCTATTAAATCAGCAGCAGCTACACTGTCCCTCCTCTCACTAAGACTGCAGCTTCCGAATGAATTTAAAATGGATGCTGTCCAGGAGGTGGGAGGGTCTCGGAGGGAGGGTATGATGCTGATTGGCTGGAATGTGTCTGCTGACTGTGAGGTACAGGGTCAAAGTTTACTCAATGATGACGAATAGGGGGCGGACCGAACATCGTATATGTTCGCCTGCCGCGGCGAACACGAACAAGCTATGTTCGCCGGGAACTGTTCGCCGGCGAATAGTTCGGGACATCTCTATATATAAATAAGATTACAAAATAAGAGAGTATTGCGGTATGCAGGGATACCTTTTTATTGTACTATCCTAATACTTAAAAGACAAGCTTTCAAGAGTTTTCCTTTCTTCCTTGGTATTGCTTCATACCTGAGAAAGAGAGAAACACTCTCCAAAACTTTTCTTTAAAGTTTAAAGCAGTTTCAGCACTATAATAAAATAATTTACTTACAAAAGAAGCTATTCAGTCGTCTGCTGTGTCGTCCTCTGCTTGCTTCCGCGGATCTTCCCCTCCTTTCAGTCTCTCCTCAGTGCGCAGGTGCACTGTTATGGGGGATCTGTGGATGACACACTGTTATGGGGATCTGTGGATGACACAGTGTTATGGGGGATCTGTGGATGACACAGTGTTATGTGGGATCTGTGGATGACACATTGTTACGGGGGTTCTGTGGATGACACTGTTATGGGGGATCTGTGGATGACACATTGTTATGGGGGATCTGTGGATGACACATTGTTATGGGGGATCTGTGGATGACACATTGTTATGGGGGATCTGTGGATGACACATTGTTATAGGGGATCTGTGGATGACACACTGTTATGGGGGATCTGTGGATGACACACTTATGGGGGATCTGTGGATGACACATTGTTATGGGAGATCTGTGGATGACACTGTTATGGGGGATCTGTGGATGACACATTGTTATGGGGGAATCTGTGGATGACATACTGTTATGGGGGATCTGTGGATAACACATTGTTATGGGGGATCTGTGGATGACACACTGTTATGGGGGATCTGTGGATGACACATTGTTATGGGAGATCTGTGGATGACACTGTTATGGGGGATCTGTGGATGACACACTTATGGGGGATCTGTGGATGACACATTGTTATGGGAGATCTGTGGATGACACTGTTATGGGGGATCTGTGGATGACACATTGTTATGGGGGAATCTGTGGATGACACACTGTTATGGGGGATCTGTGGATAACACATTGTTATGGGGGATCTGTGGATGACACACTGTTATGGGGGATCTGTGGATGACACACTGTTATGGGGGATCTGTGGATGACACATTGTTATGGGGGATCTGTGGATGACACACTTATGGGGGATCTGTGGATGACACATTGTTATGGGAGATCTGTGGATGACACACTGTTATGGGGGATCTGTGGATGACACACTGTTATGGGGGATCTGTGGATGACACACTGTTATGGGGATCTGTGGATGACACACTGTTATGGGGGATCTGTGGATGACACACTGTTATGGGGGATCTGTGGATGACACATTGTTATGGGGGATCTGTGGATGACACACTTATGGGGGATCTGTGGATGACACATTGTTATGGGAGATCTGTGGATGACACTGTTATAGGGGATCTGTGGATGACACATTGTTATGGGGGATCTGTGGATGACACACTGTTATGGGGGATCTGTGGATAACACACTGTTATGGGGGATCTGTGGATGACACACTGTTATGGGGGACCTGTGGATGACACACTGTTATGGGGGATCTGTGGATGACACACTGTTATGGGGGATATGTGGATGACACATTGTTATGGGGGATCTGTGGATGACACACTTATGGTGGATCTGTGGATGACACATTGTTATGGGAGATCTGTGGATGACACTGTTATGGGGGATCTGTGGATGACACATTGTTATGGGGGATCTGTGGATGACACACTGTTATGGGGGATCTGTGGATAACACATTGTTATGGGGGATCTGTGGATGACACACTGTTATGGGGGACCTGCGGATGACATATGACTGAGGAGGGCTATCAGGGGACATTATACAGGGGTAATATAACTGAGGGGTATCAGGGTAAATTATACAGGGGGTAATATAACTAAGGGGTATCAGGGTACACTATACAGGGGTAATATAACTGAGGAGGGCTATCAAGGACATTATACAGGGGTAATATAAGTTAAATTACCTCTGTATAATGTCCCCTGATAGCCCTCCTAAGTTATATTACCCCTGTATAATAATGTCCCCTGATACCCCTTAGTTATATTACCTCTGTATAATAATGTACACTGATACCCCTTAGTTATATTACCCCGCCCTGTATAATTTAACCTGATACCCCTCAGTTATATTATATAACTGAGGGGTATCAGGGTACATTATACAAGGGGTAATATAACTAAGGGGTATCTATCAGGGTACATTATACAGGGGTAATATAAGTGAGGAGGGCTATCAGGGACATAATACAGGGGTGAGGGGTAAGAAAAGTTATATTATCCCTGTATAATGTCTGATAGTAGCCTAGCCCTCGTCAGTTATATTATCCCTCATGTACCCTGTTACCCCTAGTTATATTACCCCCTGTATAATTTACCCTGATACCCCTCAGATATATTATATAACTGAGGGGTATCAGGGTAATACAGGGGACAACAGAGGAGGCGTAGCACTGTGGGACAGGGGGGGGTACATACTTTTTTTTTTTTATATGCCCTCAACTCACCAGCTAGCAGGCGGCCAGGCGAGCTGGGTACTCAGATGCAGTGTGACGTAATGTCAACTCAGCCTGAGCCGCACAGCACGCACTCCCTCTCTGCCTCCGCTGGGTTCCGGTCTCCGCCCCCCTATGTGAATACTAGCCACCGCCCGCCGGCAGCCCACAGCCAGGTATTGCAAATGAATTGACAGTGCGGTGGGCGGCGGCAGCCAGCAAAACAGACAGGGGAATCAGCTGGGGGGCAGTGAGCACGGAGGTGACGAACCTATTAGGGTGTGCCCGGGCACACCCGGCACATCCCGTGCGCACGCTTTCGGCAGAGGTTGATCTCCAGTCCTCCACCCCTTACATAAGTGGCACATGTCACAGTAGACTGACTGCAGTGCATACAAATAGACAGTTTACAGAATGTGAACCAGCCTATTCATCCATATAAAAATCTGGGTAGATTATTTAAGAGACTACCCAGGTTATTATTATAGATGCATCGGTGGGCAGAGAAGACTTTTAGTCATAGAGGCAGGCCAGCCAGTATCCTCTTTCCCCAGGGACCTGCCTTCCCAAGGTCCCTGCAGGGACCCCATGATCAAGCATGTTGAACATCTTGCTAGTGCCTGCCACTGGTTGTGCTGCATATACTGTAGCTACATGCAGGGGTGAGATTCTAATTTTTAACAACAGGTTCCCTACTCAACGGCAGATACGGGGTGTCACGACACATGTTTACATATACATACACCATAAATATGCAACACACATAAATACACCATATGCATGGTACACATACATAAATACACCATGTATACACTACACATACATACCACAAAACTTTTAAAAAGCCTAAGGAGCTAAACTATCAGTGTTGCGCAAAGTTTTTTTTACAGCCCTGGCCCACGCCTCTAACTCCTCCCAATGTCTATCTGTACATATCCCAACCCTGCTTAGTCTCCATTGTGCCCCCCACACAGTAGTTATGCCAGATCTGGGATGGTTGGGAGGTATGCATACATAAACAGACTATATAGACACTACACTCACATAATCACATATACAATATACACCATACAGTATATAAATGACACCTAGGCTCCACTTACAGTAGATTTACCTACACCATATACATTTCATACACATTTGTACCTAGCACTAAAGACATATTTGCATACATATTATATTCTGTGCTATCCAGAATACAGCACCACATACCTCTTACATCAAATGACTTCTCCTCTGATGCAGACCTTCTCTTTCCTCATCTTCTCCTTTGAGACCAGACCGCCATGATGATTTTTCACCCATCTCTGCAGTTTGACAAAAGACATCTTAGGTTCCTACTTTTCCATCCTCCTCCTACCTTCTTAACAACTCACCTGCCACCTTCAATAATAATAATAATAATGTGCACTAGTTCAAAAATGCTCCCGTTCTGTGTGCTAGTACAAAAAAATTCCCTCAGTGCCCCCAGTTGAGCTAATGTCCCCATAGTGCCCCTATAATGTGTGCAAGTATAAAATACCCCTATATAATGCCCCTAGTAAATGCCCACATAGTGCTCCTCTCCTCTTCCCCATAGTGCCCCCATAATGTGACAGTATAAGCAAGATCATCAGTATAATACAGCGCCACATACCTCTTACATCCAGTGACGTCTCTTTGATGTAGATGTTCTCTTTCCTCATCTTCAGACATTCAGGCCTTCAGACCAGACCACCATTTTCAGCCATTTCTCGTCTCTGCAGTTTGACAAACAAAAAAAATAATCTTAGTTTACTATTTTTTCATCATCCTACCATCTATTAGATAGATAGATAGATAGATAGATAGATAGCTGCGCAAATTATCTATCTGTTTATCTATCTCGGGCCCCTCTCTGGGGGTGTCACCCTCCTGCAGCTCTGCCGGTTGTCGACTCCGCTAATTGGTCGCCGCTTCTCACCGGGTGAATATAAAGGACAGGACTGAGCCCCGGGAGCTCACTGGAATGAGGACCGGGAGAGAGGGACCCCACGGAGCACTGGTTTTGGGATACAGGAGATTTTGGGTCTCAACAAGGATCCCCCAACTCCACCAAGGGACTACACCCATCAGCTGCCTCCAGGGGCCTATCTTTTGGCTGCTCGCTCCAGCTGGCGGCATTCCTGCTTTTTTCACTCAGCCTGGTCTCTTACTGGGGGAGCGCCAGGAGGTCAAAAGGCATCCGGGGAGCAGAAGCCCGGGGCCCCAGGAGGGAAGAAGCACCTGCAGCTCAGGTGAAATGGGACAACAGGGCAAGAAAAAAATCACTGCCACAGAGATGCAGTTATAATATCCAGCATTCTGCTCTTCAGGGGTTAATATACGAGATTTAGTATAATACGCCTGTAACACCCAGTGGTTAATAGCAGAGCTATATTATCTATCTACATATAATACAAAGATAATACTGGGGGTAAGAGCAAAGGTATGATATCCATATATATATAATACACAGTCACAGATAATACTGGGGGTAATAGCAGAGCAATATCCATCACGCCGCCGCCCTCACCTCACTGACTCTCGAGTCCGTCACTCCGGCAGGCGCTGCCTTCACCGTCCACTTCCGGCCACTCGGCCAGTACAACTCTGCCGTCTGGATAGGAGCACTCCTTCTCCTGCACGCACGGCTCTGCCTCCACCCCCCTATGTGAAGCTGCCGGCGCCGCTCGCAGGTATAGTATTATAGGGCTGCCAGCTGCCGCTTTACTCTGTCTCTCCTGGAGGGGGCGCCATGTTCCTGAGGACGGTGATACAGATGAATGTAGGGAGATGAGCGCTTCCACAATGCAAGCGCTCATCTCCCGCTGCACCGGATTGGGATTCAGCCGGTTCTCCGATCCGGCTTCAATTTTAACAACCGGATCTGTAGAACCGGAGCGAACCGGCTGAATCCCATGCCTGGCTACATGTAGCTGTGCATCAAACTCCTAAAATGAATTTTACTCGTGGGTCCTAGGTACCCAAGTCCAACACTGTACAGAGACAAATAGAGATATTGGAAAACTAAATGTAGCTCAATAACTCTGCTGTAAGTGTGAGGCTCTAGAGACAGTATGGCTCTGAATGTCTATTTTGAAAGCAAATTTCACACAATAGAGTAATATGGCAATAAATGAAAACCATAAGTCATGGGACATGACTGTCTAAAATCTTAGATTTCACTATAAAATCAAATAATATATTGATGTCCTTGCATAAGTGCAGTAGTGGATCCTGGGTGATAAAAGACAAAAGGAGAACATTCAATGACACAACTGCAAACTACAATAAACAGTAATATACTGTATTTTTCGCTTTACAATATGCAGTTTTTCCCACCATAAATGAGGGGAAAATGTCAATGTGTCTTGTTAAGCAAATGCTAATAAGCTCTTTCATTATTTAGGTACTTATTAGTATACAGGAGGTATGGAAAGGGCAAGTGTATTGCTGCTAGTACTTGCTGTACTCACCGCACCTTGATTTTCTTCCAGGCCCTGTACTGCACTGTCCTGACTGCATAAAGCGCCAAGACATAGTGCATTTAGGCGTGCACTATGACCTGATGCTATGCATTGTCAGGTCACAGGGCAATTGAGGGCCCAGAAGAAGCCCAGGGAGCTGTGAGTGCAGGAAGAGCATGTGTTCCGAAGCAGGAGAGGTAAGTTCATGTATTTATTTTATGTCTGATCTGAGGTCTGATGAAGATTGGGGGTCTGATTGGGGGGTCTAATACAGATTCAGGGTTTGTTCTGAGGTCTAATTAAGATTGTGGGATCTGATTTGAGGTCTGATAAAGTTTGAAGGTCTGATTGGGGGTCTGAGAAAGATTGAGGGTCTGATCTGAGGTTTGATAAAGATTGTGGGGTCTGATCTAAGGTCTAATAAATATTAGGAGTCTGATTAGGGGGTCTGATCTGAGGTCTAAACTAACCAGGTGCATCTTATAAGTCGAAAATATGGTAGTCAAAGTCCTGTGATTTGAACGTCTTGAGGCCTGTAGAACACAAGAGTAGGGAACTCTTTACAAGTTTACAATAACAGACCTTTCTTTGCTTAAGCAGGATACTGGATCTCCTTAAAGAGACCAGCCCTGTTATGGAGACTTAAGCCTCATTCACACGTCCGTGTCCGTGCTCAAATCCGTGAGCAGGTGGTCAGTGATGTATCTGTGAAGCTGTCCGTGAAGGATCCGTGTTGGATCTGTTTGTCCGCTTTTTGCTGTCCGTGTTGCATCAGTGTTTCACTGACACTAAACAGCTAAATAAAATAATTTTCAAAGCATCTCTTACTAATGATCCGTGAAACACGGATGCAACATGGATGGCATCGGTGCTGCATCCGTGGTATTCACGGACCCATAGACTATAATGGATACGTGATGGATACGTGAACACGGACAAAATAGAGCATGCATCCGTGCTGAAAATACGGACCGTGCTAAAACACTGATGTCTGAATACACACATTAAAATGAATGGGGATGTGTGCTGTCTGTGGAGAACACGTACAGCACACGTCCGTGGAACACTGACGTGTGAATGAGGCTTTACTGGAAGTGCTCCATGGTATGGATACTTATTGCCAATACTCCATGGTAAAATAATATTCAAAGAGGTTTCTCCCAAGAAAGAGAACAATCTTGAGGAAGTGGCTCCCTATAAGTCAAAATCCAACTTTTTAACAAGCCTTAAAATATGACAAGAGAAAATGCCAAGCCAGATATCCATCCGTAGATAGTTGCATCCAAGCTATTGCACCCAGCCAGCCAGAATCCTACTCTGTACTGATGAGGGGCAGGCACCCTAAAACAGCTGGCTATGGATGAGTATCGACTTGTCATTTTCCCTTGTCATATTCCAAGGTTTGTTAAAAAGTTTAATTTTGTCCCACACCAAACCTCGTCTGCATTGTGCAACAACAGAACTGAGATCAAGGTCCTTCAAGTAGTTTGCATAATCATGAGAGAGGAGTGCTTTCATTACCTGCTGGCAATTGGAGATAATCTGGTGAAATCTGAGGTTTCTAGATTTTTCCTGCATTCTGGGGAGGAGATCAATCACTTCTTTATTTGTGGGTAAGTCACTCATCCATGGATCTGAAGCTACTCAACTTATTGAGAAGAAATACTTCAAACACCTTCTCACCTTCCTGGATCATCCTTTTCAATCCATAGATTGGTATGAGCTTGTTGACTTCATGTTCTTTGTGCCATAGAAACTTGAGGTAGTTCCTATTGTCTTGCTTGACAATGAAAGAATGGAACGGTTGCTGGATGTCAGCCTTCTTCAAAGTATTGACTGAAGTAGATTAGTTCTCCCATGAGGCTATTGTTTAAATTGAGCCCAGTTTTATCATCTTGAAGAGTGGAAGAGTGGAAGAGTAAAGGTGCTACCCAACTGTTGGTATTCACTTGGTCAAACTCCTATTCCATAACCTTGAGAAATGTTTAATCATCTTTTGCAGGTGACATCTTGTCTTTGCTTATCAAATTGAACACTGTTGATCCAAGGCTATCACCCTGGGACAGGGACAAGTGGGTTTAGCCAAAGAACAGTGGTTAACTGGGGCCTGAGAGTCTGTCTTGGCCAGCTGGAGCTCTAAGAGTAGGTCAGTGAAGTCTTGGAATTTCTCATGGTCCTTGCTGGATACAGTATTTTTGGAAAACATTTGAATAGAGTATTCTCTATGACATCAGAACTACAGTAGCTCTAATCTAGTCTCTCCCAAGCAACAATGAGGCCTGCTGCTGTACAATAATAAGTCTCTTAATACATTGTGTGTACTGTGGGCCGAGCCATCTGACCAGCATATCTAGTTATTCAGTAACTGAAATGCTATGTCACTAATTGCTATTCTGTAGCCATATTTCCGGCCAGTTCTCAGTCTGGTCCTCAAACCAGGTGAGGCCAGTCTTATTTAGATTGTGGACAACTAGGTCCCTTGCAAACATAGACTTGTCTGTTTTCTTTGACTTTTGACAGGGAACTGCTGGATGATTAGGTTGATCATATTGTTTATGGTGTTATCGCTAAAAGACATAGAAAGATATGGGGCTGATTAGCTTTTAACACAAGAGCTGTTAAAAAGGTCATAGGTCTAGCCCTGGGATGGCCAATTTGAGGCTCTCCAGCTGTTGCAAAACTACAACTCCCAGAATCCCCAAACTGCCAACAGCTATCAGCCTACAGCAGGGAATGGTGAGAGTTGCAGTTTTACAACATCTGAAGAGCCGCAGGTTGGCCATCCCTGGTCTAGCCAAACATGGACTAGTGAGGATGCAACAGGTTTGGTGATCTGCTGGCATGTTGTATTGAACTTGCTGAAGTGCAGGGCCTAGGTATACTGTGGTGTGTGAAGAAATGTCAGGATGTCAAATGGGTACTACATTGTATTTACCTTGGATGTAGGATGCTGCAGAAGAATATGTTCACTGTTGCTCTTGAGAAATGTCTGCACTGTCAGGAACATTTTCTGCAATCAGAGGTTCCTCTTTTTGGCTTAGCACTCAGCCTTGTTTGCAGTTAAAAGGGCTGTCTGCTTTTTACTATTAATGACCTCTCCTCAGGATAGGTCATCAATATCAGATCGGCGGGGGGCTGACTATTGGCACCACTGCCTATCAGCTGTTTGAAGAGAAAGCAGCGCTGCCATCTCTACTCTGTTTATCTGCTCGCCGCAGCAATTGCAGTGGTGAGCGGGTGTAATTACAGGTATGCCTTCCCAAGTCACTTCTATTGGACAACTCTATCCGATGCACTTTAACAGACTGAGCTGTCCCATAGAAGTGAATGGGGAAGCCATACTTGTAATCACACCTGCTCAACACTGCAATGGGTTTTTCGTTTTCGTTTCGCGCTCCCTGCCTTCCCAGAGTCATAACTTTTTTATTTTTCCATTCACATAGCCAAGACTTATTTTTTAGGGACAGTTTTTGCGTGCTCGAAGGATCTGCTCATCTGATCTGTTTGAATTGCAGGCGGAAGATTTGAGAAGTAGATTTGAACAAAGGGGTTATGGAAAGCGTATTGAAAGAGCTTACAAAAGAGCGAAGACAGCAAAGAGAAGAGATCTTCTTCATATGAAAATGGGGAAACACAGAAGACAAGATACACAACCAATAAGATTTATCACTGGCTTCAATAACAAGTGGAAAGAGGTAAATTGTGCATTATCTAAATATTGGGACATTTTATTGCAGGATCCCCAATTGAATGATGTTATCCCCTCACATCCCTCAATAACATTTCGGAGAGCAAAAAACCTACGAGACCATTTGGTCCGGAGCTATAATGCCCCCAAAGTGCCGAGCCCCTTTGAAACCAGAGGGACCCCATGGGGGAGTAAGGCATGTGAAAAATGCGTTGCCTGTATCAACATGGAGAAAGCAACTCATTTTCATAATTCCAACAATAATAAGGTTTTTAAGATCACACATACCATCAATTGCGCGATGGTTGGAGTCATTTATTGGGCAATCTATCCGTGTGGCCTTATATATGTGGGGATGACCTCACGTCAACTAAGAAGAAGAATAAGAGAACACGTCGTATCGATTAATGCAGCAGGAGAGGAGGAGGATGTCACACAATTAAAAACTATAGCAAGGCACTTTAAAGAAAAGCACGACTCAAATGGGTCATTGCTTAAGGTCAGGGGGATTGATCGAGTCATTATCTCAGCCAGAGGTGGTAATTGGAAAAAACGTTGGCTCAGCGGGGGGCTAAATGGATTTTTCTCCTCGATACCAACTCACCTCTTGGCTTAAATGAGGGCATAAGTTATGCCCCATTTTTATAGTGTGAGCCCTGATTTCCCTTTTTTTTATCCTTTTTTCGTCTGTGTGGTGCCTCTGTCTGTGTTCCTGGTTCATGTACGTGCTCTCCTGCGGCCGGTTCGTCTTTGCTGGCATTATAATTATATTGTTTTTAACTGTTGTTTTTATGTTATAACCATAAATATATTTTTTAACAGTGTGTATATAAATTATATATACATTTCAGATCTTCGAGTAATTTTGGATTTGATATGGGGGACACCGAGACAGGGACGAAGATGGTCTTCATATAATACTGACTGGGATGGGGGTCATTTGGTTTTGAATAATACAATTGAAGATGGAATTCTGACCCTTTCCCTATAGACAAAATATGTTTGTCATATAGCATACAACTAAATTCGCCGTTGACATTGTATTACAAATGTTAGTAATAGTAATGATAAAGATGTCGAAGGTCATCTAGTGATAATAATTGGTTTTTAATACCGGTCTTCACACTCAATTTTTTATTTATTCACTGCATGTCACTTGGTCACAGAGCACTCGTCACTTTAGCATTGTTTCTCACTATTATTTTTTCATTTTTCTTTTCTTTTGTCTTCTATTTATTGCACTGATTGCACTTTATCAATATAATTATGTTTATGAATTATTATTCATGTATTTTAGGATGATATTGTATGTACAGTACAGACCAAAAGTTTGGACACACCTTCTCATTCAAAGAGTTTTCTTTATTTTCATGACTATGAAGGCATCAAAACTATGAATTAACACATGTGGAATTATATACATAACAAACAAGTGTGAAACAACTGAAAATATGTCATATTCTAGGTTCTTCAAAGTAGACACCTTTTGCTTTGATTACTGCTTTGCACACTCTTGGCATTCTCTTGATGAGCTTCAAGAGGTAGTCCCCTGAAATGGTCTTCCAACAGTCTTGAAGGAGTTCCCAGAGATGCTTAGCACTTGTTGGCCCTTTTGCCTTCACTCTGCGGTCCAGCTCACCCCAAACCATCTCGATTGAGTTCAGGTCCGGTGACTGTGGAGGCCAGGTCATCTGGCGCAGCACCCCATCACTCTCCTTCATGGTCGAATAGCCCTTACTTCCCAAGTTTTCCCAAGTTTTCCCAATTTTTCGGCAGACTGACTGACCTTCATTTCTTAAAGTATGGATGGCCACTAGTTTTTCTTTACTTAGCTGCTTTTTTCTTGCCATGATACAAATTCTAACAGTCTATTCAGTAGGACTATCAGCTGTGTATCCACCTGACTTCTCCTCAACGCAACTGATGGTCCCAACACCATTTATAAGGCAAGAAATCCCACTTATTAAACCTGACAGGGCACACCTGTGAAGTGAAAACCATTTCAGGGGACTACCTCTTGAAGCTCACCAAGAGAATGCCAAGAGTGTGCAAAGCAGTAATCGAAAGCAAAAGGTGGCTACTTTGAAGAACCTAGAATATGACATATTTTCAGTTTTTTCACACTTGTTTGTTATGTATATAATTCCACATGTGTTAATTCATAGTTTTGATGCCTTCAGTGTGAATCTACAATTTTCATAGTCATGAAAATAAAGAAAACTCTTTGAATGAGAAGGTGTGTCCAAACTTTTGGTCTGTACTGTATATATAAAATCATTTTTTAAGCACAATAAAAGCACACAGCTTTATGCGACAGGTATATTGCGGACATGCTAGCGGCGATCTAGCCGTGCATGTCCGCATCTCTATAGCACAAATCTTGGTGACAGAATCCCTTTAAATAATGCTTGAGGTATATATGATGGTGGGGTGATGTGGTCAGACAGGCTAATTGAGAAAGCGGTAGCGAAACGTGCGTCGGGGTGTGCTCCCTGCTGTCCAAAGATTGGATCCCTTTGGCTTTTTATCAAGGTATTTTTTCATTATAATACTTTGTCCCTAATTTATTTATTTACTTAGTCCACTGTTTGGGCTCATTGACTAGCCTCATAGTGGCATTTAATATTAGGATTTTTGGGCAAAAGTTTTAATTGACCTTGCGATATTACAGCTACTAGTGCCCCTTCATTTACTATTGAAGTGAGCATTCTAGATGGTGGTGATCTGTTTCTCTTGCTACAGCAGGGGAGCTGCTTGTCGCAGCGCCTACTTGCATTGCTGCTTCATTTTCAATTAATGTTTTAATTGTTTGTAATTTATTACTGTCTAATAAGGCTATTATATGTACTGTGTGTCCCCTTTGTGGGTTTTTGGTATCATTATTGTAGTCACACAATGTTTTCATCTTTTAGATGGTTAAATAGGTTGTATTTGTTTTTGAGGGACAAGTTGTACTTTCCAACGCAACCCTTTAATATTGCATATGATGTAGTGGGAAGCAGGAAAAAAATTCCAACCAAATTGGGTGGAATTGAAAAAAAAAAAGCAATTGTGCCACAGTTTATAGTTTTTTTTTTTTATTTAGGAAGTTAGATGTGTGATAAAACTGGCCAGTTACTTTCATTCTATAGGTCTGTATGAATCCGGCCATACCTTATATGTATAGTGTTTCTTGTGTTACGATACTGCTAAAATAATAAAAACCTTGGAGAAAAACTGTTTTATTTTTTTCATTGCCATATTCTGACCCCTATAACTTTTTTGTAGTTATCTGTATGGAGCTGTGTGAGGGTTAATTTTTTTGCGAGGCGATCTGTACTTTTCATTGATAACATTCTGGGATGTGTATGACTTTTTGATCACTTTTTATTTAATTTTTTTGTGGGAAATGAAGTGACCATAAACGGTGAATCCGCAATTTTAAAGTTTTTTTCCGTTTGGCTGTTTGCCGTATGGGGAAAATATTTTGGTATGGACATTTCCGCACGTGTAAATACCCATGATGTGTATCTTTACTTTTTTTTTATTTTGGGGAAAGGGGGTTATTTGAATTTTTATATTTTTTATTTGTATTATTATTTGTTAAACTTTTTTTTTAGCATTTGAAGTCTATGAGAAATGTACTAGTATCCTTTGGAGCCCTGCTACTGACAGGGGCTCCGTAGGAAACACTATGCAGCAGCCTCCTGTTATTCTCTATGACAGGGGCTGATGCATACAAGCTCCGGCTTCTGGGTTTCCATGCGCTCGGATGTCATGGTCAGGTTTAACAATGGCATCTGAAGTGTTAGATGTCCACGATTGGCATTATCTCTGGCCGCAGACGTGAGCTGTAAGTGTCTGCTGTATGAAACAGCAGGTACCCCACGACAATGGAGCCTGCTTCACTCAGGAGCAAGTGCAATCTTTAAAGACTCCGCCAGACCTGCTGTTAAGAGGGAAGAAGGAAATGTTTTGCTAACTGGTTGTAACCAGATCCTCTGCATCCATTCCACTAATTCCACTAATTGATGCTGTCTCTTTCACTCAAACTGGAAGCTTCTTCTAAAACCTTTTGCATTGCCATGCCTGTAGCATGCTAACAGTGCTTATGCAGAGCTTCTATTTCTGCAGCTTTGTCTGTTCTTTTCTATTCTGCTTTGGCTGCTCTGGTTGCAGACTCGGCTGTGTGTCTTTTTGTGTGCTGCTTCGGCTCCCATTTCAGCCTTTTCATATGCAAAGGTGGCCTGTATCTTAGTAGCCTTTGAGCCTGCACACGCTCTTATAATCTGTGGCTTATTTTAAAGATTGTGACTTGGATGATCCTTTCATCTATCTGTTGGAAAACAGAGCCGATATTTTCTGCAATCGTGTAACTCTTGATGCTGTTTTAGCCTTAGTTTTATGTACTAAGATGTCCCATTTAAAATCTGGAGCAGTGTGTGATCACCTCATTACGCTTGGCAGCTTGGTGTCGTCATACGTCACCGCGCACAAGATTCTGCAGAGGACTCTTCCCGCACAAATGGAAGAGGTGAGTATGAATTTTTTTTGTTTTACTGCCATTTTAGGGGAAATTGATTCGTTACCACAAAGCACGAGGAAATTCCTCTTCACGGCGAATCGAATTTTCCCTGAAATTTGGATCGAAGCCCACTTCGTGAGCCTCGCATCATTTGTTAATGTTTCATTAGAGGCACAGACATCATTTAGTACAATAGCTTTCTAACAAAGCTAGATCCAGCCCTGTACCGCACATGGGTCCAGAGATCTGCACATTCACTACTCCATTTGCTCTGCTAGATTATCTTCAACCTGGCAGCTCAAGGGGTGTCCTTTCTCAGGGGTGTGTTCTTTTTCAGGTGGCAGGTCTTTTCTGCTGCAGCTCTCTCCCAGTAACTGCACCAGCTTCTAACAGAACATATGGCTGGGGGCAGTTGAAGATTTAAATATAAGGTTTAAATGTTTGACCAGCCCAGTGCGACGGACAAAAAATAAGGAAAAGAACAAACAGCAGGTGGCGCTATACAAATACATTTTATTGAATAACTCAGTGTCTATGCAAAATTTTTAATTGCATGCAATTACAAAAGGATTCAGATCCAGGAGCTGGTTTGAAAAATGTAGAATGTTTTGTGAAACAACCCCTTTAATAGATTTGTTATGTCTGAGGTCCTCTCTCTGCGTGTAGGTGTAGGAAAAAAAAAAAAGAATTAGCATTTTACAATGAATGTATAAATGTGACAGGCAGTAACGGCACAACGTGACATGCATGTAATATTTAGTAGGTGAATACACAAGGACGGTAAATGAGGTAACACTAAACATACTGCAGGGAGGAACACATCTGCTATTCATACCTAATTGTACAAACATCTGCATTGTAAGTCTATGAATGTTCAGTTTTGATCCTTCCTATTATATTATTAGATGGTGCGCAGACAGGCACCTGCAAGCAATTATAAGAAAGTAAAAGAGCTGGAAAACGTATTATATTAATTCTATCTGCATGGCCAGTTATGTACAACATATCTAAAGAACTCTTTGTGAACATTAGTATTTAATCATTAACTCCATGGAGAATAATACTTCTGAATAGCTCGCACTTTAACAAAGAGCTACAGAAATGTCTCTAGCGCTACAATAAAAGTATAAAGGACAATGAATACATCCTGTTTTATTATAAAAGGGTTTTTATTTTTTTGGCTTCAGCAGGTTAGCAGCATACCTAGAATATGCATGCACTATTCTATATTCCTCTACATGTTTCATTTGTGAAAAAAAAAAAAAAAGAGGAAGCCTAGTGTTTGGTTTCTAATTGGAATATATAAAGCGCACAAAAAACTCTGTCTCCATAACACACACATAGCAAAATAAATACTGTTGAAATGCAGAAACCATCTCAAATTCAGTTTTAAATATGTGGTCCAAAAGCAACAATTCCTGATCTACTAGAGTTTCTTTCCCTTGTGGAAGAATTTTGAATCATAGGTATTTGTTTTAATAATTGTACTTCAGTTTGACAGCTTGTCATAGACAATTGGATATAGATATCCTTTCCCACCAGCAGGGAGATTGAGGAAGCACAGATTTTCACCATTCACTGTCAGACTCCATAGATGTCTTACAAGACCTTTTGCCACATGCATTTACATATTTTTATATTTACATATACTGATATGCATTAGTCATAACATTACAACCACTGGAATTTGAAGGGAATAACATTGATTATCTGATCACAATCACATTTGTTAAAGGAGTTATCCCACAAAAGATAACTGAATCGGAATACTTTTGAAACGGCATATAATGAAAACATTTTGTATAGCCAGAGTTATTTAAGAAAATGTATCTATATAGCGCCACCTGATGTTTTTTTCTTATTATTATTTCTCTTCCCACCTCGCTGAGGTGGACACACATGTTCAGTTCCATCCTTCAGCTGTGATAGTGAGAGAGCTGCAGCAGAAACAAATGCCCCCAGAGCAGGACATGCCCCCCTGAGAGGACAGTTTGATATAAATCTGGCAGAGCAATTGGAACAATGAATGGGGAGATCTGTGAGGTACAGGGCTGGTTTTAGCTTAGTTAGTAAGAGACTGTCATGTACTACAGTATACAATGGCCTATTTTCATTTTTTACATTAATCATGGGATATATAAGGGTAAGACTACATGGTGCAGTTGAATGCACACGGCAAGACAATGCCCACATGCGGTAATAGCAATAACATTTGTAAAGCGCTTTTCTCCCATAGGACTCAAAGCGCATAGATATCTCTCAGATCAATACAGGGTTGCAGGCTGGACTGTGTTAGAGAGGAAATAGTCAGGTGTACATAAATGCCAGACTAAACTGGTGGCTTTTCAGTTTGGACTTAAATGCTTCCAGGGATGGGGATGTCCTAATTGGGTGTGGCAGGGAGTTCCAAAGTGTAGGGGCAGCATGACAGAAGGCTCTGTCTCCAAAGGTTTTGAGGTGGACTCTGGGGGTGATCAAGTTATTAGATCCTTTTGATCTAAGATTGTGGGGGGCAGGGCCACCCATAAGCAGAGTAGGCCACCGCGTAGAGTGCCACTCTTGCTGGGGGCACCGGCGCTCTGGAGTCTGGCCGCCAGTGGCGTTGCAAGGTGGGTGCGGTGGGTGCGGGCCGCATCGGGTGAAACCAGTCTGATGGGGTGTCACCCGCCAGACCCAAGTTCCCAACACCACTAGCAGCCGCCCCCTTGTACTTTTGTTGCTGATCTGATCCTGTACTTGCCGGCTGCGCAGGCATGAGTTCAGTCACTTCGGCGCGCGAGACCCGTGACTTCCCGAGGTGGGTCTCGCGGGATCACGTGCTGCAGGATGGGATTGCGCGCCGAAGACACTGAACTTAACTGAACTCATGCTCGCGCAGCCGGCAAGTACAGACTGAACAGGATCAGCGACACAAGTACGGGGGGACAAACTTCATAATGGAGGGCAGTCTGAGGGCAAAATTACTTAGTGTGGGCAAATTACATAATGGAGGGCAGTGTGGGGGCAAAATTACTTAGTGTGGGGGAAAATTACTTAGTGGGGAGCAAATGACATTATGGAGGGCACTGTGGGGGGCAAACAACATAATGTGGGGCAGTGTAGGGGCAAATTACATAATGTGGGGCAGTGTGGAGGGCAAATTACTTAATGTGAGGCAGTGTGGGGGGCAAATTACATAATGTGAGGCAGTGTGGGGGCCAAATTACTTAATGTGAGGCAGTGTGGGGGGAAAATTACATAATGTGAGGCAGTGTGGGGGCCAAATTACTTAATGTGGGGCAGTGTGGAGGGCAAATTACTTAATGTGAGGCAGTGTGGGGGCCAAATTACTTAATGTGAGGCAGTGTGGGGGGAAAATTACATAATGTGAGGCAGTGTGGGGGCCAAATTACTTAATGTGGGGCAGTGTGGGGGCAAATTAAATATTGTGAGGCAGTGTGGGGGACAAATTACATAATGTGAGGCAGTGTGGGGGGAAAACTACATAATGTGGGGCAGTGTGGAAGGGAAATTACATAATGTGAGGCAGTGTGGGGGGCAAATTACTTAATGTGGGGCAGTGTAGGGGGCAAATCACATAATGTGGGGCAGTGTGGGGGCAAATCACATAGTGTGGGGGCAAATTACATAATGTGAGGTAGTGTGGGGGCAAATTACATAATGTGAGGCAGTGTGGGGGCCAAATTACTTAATGTGGGGCAGTGTGGGGGCAAATTAAATATTGTGAGGCAGTGTGGGGGACAAATTACATAATGTGAGGCAGTGTGGGGGGAAAACTACATAATGTGGGGCAGTGTGGAAGGGGAATTACATAATGTGAGGCAGTGTGGGGGGCAAATTACTTAATGCGAGGCAGTGTGGGGGGCAAATCACATAATGTGGGGCAGTGTGGGGGCAAATTACATAATGTGAGGCAGTGTGGGGGGCAAATTACATAATTTAAGGCAGTGTGGGGGCAAATTACATAATGTGGGGCAGTGTGGGGGGAAAATTACATAATGTGAGGCAGTGTGGGGGGCAAATTACTTAATATAGAGCAGTGTGGGGGGCAAATTACTTAATGTGGGGCAGTGTAGGGGGCAAATCACATAATGTGGGGCAGTGTGGGGGCAAATTACATAATGTGAGGCAGTGTGTGGGGCAAATTACATACTGTGAGGCAGTGTGGGGGGAAAATGACATAATGTGAGGCAGTGTGGGGGGCAAATTACTTAATGTGGGGCAGTGTGGGGGAAAATTACTTAATGTGGGGCAGTGTGGGGGGCTAATTATTTAATGTGAGGCAGTGTGGGGGGAATATTGCTTAATGTGGGGCAGTGTAGGGGGCAGTATTACTAATGAGGGCATTCTAGAAGGGAATTACTATTGGTGGGACTATGAGGAGCACTATTACTATGGGGGCACTATTATTTCTTCAGGAAATGGTATTGGAGCCGGGGCACAGCGAGCAGCAGGATAACACTGTGGGGACTCCAGGTTGGGGGATGATGATAGAAAAGTGAGGACACTAAGATGTCTGTGTGTCACACTCTGCAGAGACGAGGCGGCTGAGAAAAGGGTCCGGACTGAATGGAGAAGATGATGACAGAGAAGATCTACATTGGAGGAGACATCACCTGGAGGCCCTGGATGTGAGAGGTATGTGCTGCTGTATATGTGCAATGCTACTATTTAATGTTTTGCATATGAGAAAATGTTTACTATTAAAATGTTTTAAATAAATATTCTATTTTACTATTTTTATTATTTGGTCGAAAGGCTGATTGGGGGGGGGGGGGATTGTAACGGGACTGCTGTAGAATATCTAAAATTACCTGGTCAAGTAAAATATTGTATATGCAACAATTATTAAATAGGTTGCCAACAAAAAAGGGGTGGGCCAAAGGGTGTGGTCAATGGGCGGCGTCAAGGGGGGCAAAAATCCTTGCACCAGCCCTGGTGGGGGGTGTGAGGCAGTTGCAACAAGTCCTTCAGGTATCCAGGGCCTTGATTGTGCAAGGCATTGAATGTCAATAAGCCAATCTTAAACAGAATTCTCCATTTTATCGGTAGCCAATGTAGTGAGCGAAGGGTTGGTCTGTTATGTGGCAATGACGGGGTTGGCTTGTTAACAGCCTAGCAGCGGCATTCTGTACTAATTGCAGGCGATGCAGGTCTTTGTTTGGAAGGCCTGTATAGAGAACATTGCAGTAGTCCAACCATGATGTGATGAAGGCATGAATAAGGTTTGGGAGATCTGCTGGAGGTATGAGGTGTTCAATTTTTGCAATGTTCCTTAGGTGAAAGAAGGAAAGTTTCACAACAGCTGAGATTTTATTCCAGAAGCTTAATTCATGCATGTAAGTGAATGCCTGCATGATTTACCATAGTTTGGCCATGTTTTTAGCAGCACTATGTGGTCTCACCCTTAGGGCTCATGCACACGACCGTTGTTGTTTTGCGATCCGTTTTTCACTGACTTGTTGTTCCGTATCTGAGGTTTTTTTTTCTCTGATTTAAGTCCTCTTCCATTCCGTTTTTCCACAAAACATATCCGTATGGTTTCCGTATGCGATCCGTTTTTTGTGGATTGGAAACGGAAACAGTAACTTATTAATCACCAAACACAGGAGCAATATGGGCTGGGCATAGCATTTATACAGTATGGATACGCAAAATACGGATGAAATATTGATGACATACGGATGTGTTCCATGTGCGTTCTGTATTTTTTGAGGACCCATTGACTTTAATGGGGCCTCGGACCGTGATTTGCGGACAATATTAGGACATGCACTACTTTTTTGCGGAACGGAAATACGGAAACGGAATGCACACGGAGTACCTTCCATTGGCCAGGAAACATCCGAAGTCGATTCGCATAATACTTCGTTTGAATACTGTACGGAGCAGGAGCTCTGTACAGTATTAGAATGTAATGGCTCCTATGAGCCGAAGTTATTTCTTCGCGAAGTCTCGTGAGATGTTTCATCTGAAGTCGATTCGCTCATCCCTAGCCAACACCCGTGGCAAGCCAAGTATCAGGCCCCATAACCTGTGGACACACACCTTTTAACAATGGCAGAGCTGATCAGGGTCTGCTAAACCGAGCAGCTCTGCTCTGCCCTCGAGACACTCAGCGATCACATGATTGCTGGGTACACTACAGGAAATGGTATCACCATTTCCTCTATTTACTGAGTTACTCATTTAACGCTATACACCAAGCAAAGGAGAAGGCAGAAGTGTCAATAAACTGCTTCTATCTTTTCTTTGGGGTCCTGGGCTTTCAGTGACCTGCTCCTGCTAGATTGCAGGATTAGGGCCCAGAACCAAGTTCTTTGGTTGTTACCCAAGTTGTCAAATGTCAGGTGCTCAGCATACCCTGGAGGGCAGACAAAAGTGGTATTCTCTACTTTTGTGTTCTACTTTTTCATGTCTACAGCACTAACTGCCACTGCCTCTATTGGTCCTAGTGGTCATGTTACTGATCAGGTGAGATGCTAGTAGAAGGAAGCTGCTGATGAAAAAAATGCAGAAACCCGCTGTAACGAACACTTCTGTGCAGCCTCAGTTATGATGGAAAATAACAGGATTAAAAAAATAAAAATAAAAATGTAATACATTAATACAATAAAATATTACCCTGAAAATAAGTCTCCTTGCCAGTCGCTATTGTACCGCTAAACAACTACAATGCATACATCAGAATTTACAGTACAAACACTATTAAAAAAAAATTACTCTAAGGTTATCTCATATTATTAGCAGAAAACTAGACCTATACAATGTTAGATAGGTAGCTTTAATGTTGTGGCTGATTGGTGTGTACAGTGCATAACTGTCCCACTTAATACTATAAGTATAAAAAATGTGAAAATTATGTGTATAAAAATAAGAAAAGAAACCTACATAAAAATCCACAAAATCAAGTTGATAGACCACCAGCAAATAAAAAAATTTAATAACCATAAAATAAATACATACTGAAAACAACAGAATTGTGTCTGGCCATGGAAGCTCACAATATTCTAGACATAACCAGCTAAGCAAATACAGTAAATGACTTCCTATATACTGCATGTATGTGGATAAAGTCTCCACTACAATATATAAAAATAAAAATATATATACCGGTATATTAAATTTCAGAAAAAGAATACCTCTAGTATAGTGTATACTTTTGTATTATTGATTCAAGTGAAATTTATATGTGTACAAGATTAAACTGATCAGGAATAAGAACAGAAAAAACTATATTTTATGATGCATGCTATGATTACAATTGAGTTGTTGAGATAGTTTATAACTTTTCCACTAGAGGGAGAGCTAGGCCATTTTATAAAACGTTCCAGCTTGTGAGTAGAAAGAATGTCTTATACTTATTAATCAATTACAGCGGATGTATGGGAAAACATCCAAGAGTCTGTGTCTTAGCTAGGTTACTATAATCTACAGATCAATTCATATTTATTAAACTGTGTATAGCCCTATTTGCCAAGTGACATGACATTGTTTTACGTGCCTTATAGAACCAAAAACAATTATATATAGAAAGCAGAGAAAGTCAAAACCTTCCAGGCACAGCCTGTATACATTTGCAGCAGTTTAATAATAGTATATAAAACAGTACTCAAACAATAAAATATAATCCGTAAGATACAAAAAAAATGCACAAAATTTATAAAAAATAAAATACATATTTTATCACCTGTAAATACTGAATGCAGAGACAGTATGATGCTAGATATTGCAGTTAACAGGAAGTACTTTGTTTAACCAAAACGTAGGGAACAGGATATTTTACTGTAACTGATTCCTTCTTTATGCACTAGTCTGATGCAAAAAATGATATAATCAGGCTTGAGATTGTCTACCAATTACTGGTTATTATTGTTCTTCTGAACATAGATATATGGGATAGTTTTTAGTATTAGTATTTGTTTGTAGTCACACCTGCAGGTTATCAATAGCTAGCTACCTTAACTTACGGTGGTCCAGCAATAGATTAGTTTAGGATATTCCTATAGATTGATCCAGCAAAGTGTGATAATGTTATGCCTTAATAAACTATGGGGGTGAATTACTTAGCCAGGCATTTTAGACACCGTTCTTAATAAGCCCGTTTGCTGGTGGTGGATCTGCCGAAGTTTTGTAGAGGCTCCGGCCTCTACATAATTTCAGCGTATTCAGCGCCAGTCTAAATGTAAGACAGCTTCCTTGCTGGCTTACATTTAGACCATTTTCTACGACTAAAACAGGAATACAAAATGATGAATGAGAAGAGCCTGCTGGCCCATCCCCTTCCACACCCATGCCACGGCCACTTTTTTAGACCTGGTGTGAGCGGGGAAAAGTCGCAGATTGCAGCACAAATAACCTTTGCGCCACAATCCATGCCAGAAATACACCTAATATAGGCGTATTTCTGATCGTAAATGACCACCTATATACTTAAAGGGCTTGTCCGGGTTCAGAGATGAACCCGGACATACCCAGTATTTCACCCAGGCAGCCCCCCTGACTTGAGCATGGGAGCAGTTCATGCTCCGATGCTCTCCCTTGCCCTGCGCAGGATCGCACAGGGCAAGGGCTCTTTTTTTTATAATAACACAGTGTCGGGCGGAGGCTTCCGCCCAGCACTGTGTTCGGTGACGTCACCGGCTCTGATCGGGGGGCTTTAGAGCTGCCCTAGTCGTTTAACAGGCTAAGGCAGCGCTAAAGCCCACCCATCAGTGCCGGTGATGTCACCGGGCTCACTACTGGGTGGAGGCCTCCGCCTGGCAGCCCGAAGGAGAGCCCGATACATCACCGGAACTCCACAAAATGCCTTTGGCCTGCGCGATTCAGCACAGGGCAGAGGAGAGCATTGAAGCATGAACTGCTCCCATGCTCAAGTCAGGGGGGGCTGCATGGGTGAAATTCTGGGTATGTCCGGGTTCAGCTCTGAACCCGGGCAACCCCTTTATTATTAGCTATATCAATGTGCTTACATTATTACGCATGGCCGATTGTACTCAATTTCTAATCCCCTGATTAGCCTATTCTCAAACATTTTTGGTAAACTTAGGGTATTTTTATGTTTAGATCTTCTGGTGTTTTGCTCAGTTATTTTAAGTTTAACAGTTGCATGATTTTCTTATTCAATATAGATAGGGTATATCAAGCTCCACTTGGGAGAATTATTCATTGGAATCTACCGTAAATTTTAAGGGTGGGTGCCCTGCTAAGTGCTAAGTGAGGATCTTATAGGACTTTATAGGGATGACATTGATAACTGTAGGACCCTTACAAAAACATTGTGTGCGATTCCTTGCATCTGCATACCGGCAACTATCTTGCCACTGCAATTGTATGTACATTGATTGTATATAGAGCACTGCAGTAGTGCCTCTCCAATTATTATTAACCCTTTGTGGCTGGCCCAGCCTTATTTAGTAAAATTCAAAAAGTTGCTTCCTCCAGTTGAGTATCTTGGAGATAACCAGTGAATCTTCTGTTGCACAGAATTTGTGCCTTTGTGTGGACATATCGGAGAAAACCATTTCTTATATTATACACAGCAACATGTGTCCACAACTATACAATAACATCCCTGATGGTCTAGGCAGGGAAGGGGTTTGTAATAACATCTCTGGTGATCTAGGGCAGTGAAGGGGTAATGATAATCTCCCTGAGGGATAAACCAGCAAAAAAAGTTAATGATAACCTCTTTGGAATCTATTACAGTGAAGAGGCTAACTACCTATAAAGAAGTTAGCAATCTACACTGAGGGCTGCAGGACTCCTTCCTCTTGCTCCCTCATCTTTGCTTATAGACAGCTCAGATACTTAAATACTGCAGCCAATTGTCAGCCAATTACAGAGAAGCACAGACAATTACAGAGTCTCTGTATAATGAGAGGCAAGAGAAGCAGAGTAGTTCAGGGAATGGAATTAGGCCGGAAAAAATGGACCAATTGCTCAGAGAACCTATCCCCATAGGTGCCCCCTGCTTTAGGCCTAGTTCACACGAACGTATGGCTTTTATAGTTTTTTGCGGTCCGTTTTTCACGGATCCGCTGTTCCGTTTTTGAGTTCCGTTGTGTTTCCATTTCCGTTCCGTTTTTCCGTATGCCATGTACAGTATACAGTAATTACATAGAAAAAATTGGGCTGGCCATAACATTTTCAATAGATGGTTCAGAAAAAACGGAACGGAAACGGAAGACATACGGATGCATTTCCGTATGTGTTCCGTTTTTTTTGCGGACCCATTGACTTGAATGGAGCCACGACCCGTGATTTACAGCCAAATATAGGACAAGCTCTATCTTTCAACAGAACGGAAATACGGAAACGGAATGCATATGGAACACATTCGTTTTTTTTTGCGGAACCATTGAAATGAATGGTTCCGTATACGGACCGTATACGGAACACAAAAAAACGGCCCGTACACTCGCAAAAAAAACGTTCGTGTGAACTAGGCCTTAGTGGTACTATTCAGTTGCCTATCCATGGAAGTGAGCAGTCTAACAAATAAAAAGCAGTGACAGCAATAATTGTTAGTGATAGGAGAATCCAGGGCTACACAAGGTAGGAATGTTATATCATTATACTTGTTACTGGCCCTAACTTCCACTTTAGCAATAATTCTGGTCTGGGGTCTAATTTTTTTCTGGTCTGTGGTCTGATTTCTCTTAGTTTTTTCTTAGTTTTTTTCAAGTCTGAGATCTGGTTATTTTTTTATTTCTCTAGTCTGGGGTCTGATATTTTTTTTATTTTTATTTTTTCTTGTCAGGTCTATTTTAATTATTTAAATGTTTTTAAAAAGATCACCAAAAACACAAATACATATTTGATACTGCCACAATTGTAATGACCTAGTTAAAGGGAGTCTGTCAGCACATTTGAGCATATTAGACTGATCAAATAGCGTTATATGTGCCACCCAGAACTTAAAAACGGTACCTTTGTTGTATCTAATGGAGTTTTCTTTCAGCCAAATATGAACTTTTAAGATTCTGTAAATGCGCCCTCTCAAGTGCCCAGGGCGGCGTCTCAATTGTCCGAGCCCCAGGCAGCACCTCCTCAACGGCTCATAACCCCGCCCTCCGTGTGCCTCTGCCCGCCCGTTTACTCTCCTCCTCTCTCCTTTTCCACTGCGCTATGAATTTGACTGTGCAGCCGCAGTGGAAAAGGAGAGAGGAGGAGTGTAAACGGGCGGGCAGAGGCACACGGAGGGTAGGGTTATGAGCCGTTGAGGAGGTGCTGCCTGGGGCTCGGACGATTGAGACGCCGCCCTGGGCTGAAAGAAAACTCCATTAGATACAACAAAGGTACCGTTTTTAAGTTCTGGGTGGCACATATAACGCTATTTGATCAGTCTAATATGCTCAAATGTGCTGACAGACTCCCTTTAACATGCAATGTAAAAAGACAGTGGTGGTATTATGCATTTCCTGACCCATCAAAAAGTAAAAAAAAAAGTGATAAATAATTATACGCATTGTGTACCCTAAAATAGTACCACAAAAAAAAAACTGTCTCACAAATAAACAATTTCTCATATGGCTATGTTGATGGAAATGTAAATAAGTTATACCGCTGGGAATGTGTAATTTTTTTCATTTTCATAAAACACTATTATTGTGCAAAGGTACTAAAAAGTAAAAAAACAAAACAAAAAAAAAACATTTGTATTGCCATATTCGTAACGACCCATAGAATAAAGTTAACTTGCCGTTTTTGCCGCATGGTAAACAACAAAAAAAGAAACAACCTCACCCTGCAAAAAAAATAAAACCTAATTAATAAATAGTACGTACCCCCAAAATAGTGCCATTCAAAATACATTTCCTACAGAAACAAGCCCTCATATATTTGGATTTTGAAGTGGATTTAGATGCTAATTTACCATGGAATTGCTGTGGATTTCATCCCTTGCAATCAATCCACAATAAATCCACTTCAAAATCTGCTTGTGACAGATGTGGATTTTGCAACAGAGTCACTGCAGATTGCGGCATAAAATTAAGGTAGGTATTGTGAACTCTCCCTTCCAAACTATGTTTGTTTGTGGATCAGAAATGGTAACAAAGTGTGTCAATATGAGCTCCCAGGAGTTCCCAGTTGTAGATGACACAAGCAGATCTCCAGTCACAAGCAGATCTCCACTTGAGTGTTTAGCTGTACAGGATCCATAACATTCATATTCATTAAATTAACCAATAATTAATTACAGTAGGAAAAGCCAGGTTTCAATGGAATCTTTTTGGATGCGACCACTCGTTCAGATTTCCTGATGCAGTTTTGGAAGTCAAAATAAGAAGTGGATCATAAAAGGAGGGAAAGTATAAAGTACAGATTCGACTTCTCTTTTTTTCTATTAACTCCTGGTTTTGGCTTCCAAAACTGCATCAAGAAACCTGACTGTGTGGTCATAACCTAAATCAAGAGAAAAGTATTCATCTTCGGAGCATCATTGCTTCCTGATGGGAAACTCTCTGTACTTTGTCCATCAGAAATGTCAGTGTGCATTAGCAGTAAAGCAACAGCAGCTACTGGTTGTCTAGCTGTGGGGCTTGTTTTCTACCAACCCTAGAGATATCGCAATGTTTACCTTCCTGACAAAGTAGAAAGATACAAAGTAGTTTTAGTTTGGTTTTGTAGTAAATTATTACAAATCTCTCCTAAAACCAACCAAACTTTTGATTTCCAGATTTTAGTGCATGCCATATTAAAATTGCATTTAGTGCCATGTGATAGTCCATCAGGGTTGGTAAACTCAGAACTTCATTTTTAGCATATTAGTAGCTGGTCATCAAGTACATTTTCAACCCTTCTTTTGTTTGTTTCTGTTTTTTAGATTTGGATATTTTGAATAGGAAATCATTTCTAAACAATATGACATGATTGTAATTTAGATGATAGTCAGAATAATAGTAATGTGATTACTAAAGGAAACTTCAAAGAACTTTCATAGCATTCTACTCAACATAAAAATGTGTCCATAGATTCTATGAGTGGTCATTCAGATTATACAACATCATTCCCATAGGCTAACATTAGAGATGAGCGAATCAAAATTGACTGAATCAGAATTTCCTCACGCTTCGTGGTAACGAATCACATTTTTTTCCTAAAATTGCTGCTGCACATGTTAGGACATGGAGCAAAGAACTCTGGGAATGAGGGATCACCCACAATGCGAAGCATGCAGCCAATCAGTAGCCAGCCCTGTGATGTCACAGCCCTATAAATAGACTCAGCCATCTTTGATTCTGCCATTTTCCAGTGTAGTTAGTGCAGGGAGAGACGTCAGCAGGTGCTAGGGAAAGTTTCCACAGTATTGAAGCAGACCAGGGTCCAATAGGGGAGTTTACAGCCTAGGTAAGGCTACTTTCACACTAGCGTTAGAAGAATCAAGCAGGCAGTTCCGTTGCCGGAGCTTCCTGCCAGATCCGGAAATCCGTATGCAAACAGATATCATTTGAATCCGGATCTGGATGCGGATCCATCTGACAAATGCATTGCAATACCGGATCCGTTTCTTCGGTGTCATCCGGGATCGGGAGACCGGATCCGTTTTTCCGGAACACTTGGTACCGGCTTCGGCATTAATACATTTCAATGGAAATTAATGCCGGATCCGGCAATCTGGCAAGTGTTCCGGAATTTTGGCTGGAAAAAATACTGCAGCATGCGTTTTTTTCCGGTATTGAGCCCCTATAGTGTGAAAGTACCCTAATAGGAACAATCCTATTGCACCTTGCTGCACTGACTGGGCACCCAAATTGCCATTATAATGCTGCTTTCAGGTTTGCAGTCCTGATCAAAAGTTTAAGACCACTTGAAAAATGGCAAAAAATCATATTTAGCATGGCTGGATCTTAACAAGGTTCCAAGTAGAGCTTCAACATGCAACAAGAAGAAATGAGAGTGAGACAAAACATTTTTTGAGCATTCAATTTAATGAAAACAACGAATAAACTGAAACAGGCTGTTTTTCAGCTGATCAAAATTTTAGGACCACATGCCTTTAACCCCTTAAGGACACAGCCTTTTTACACCTTAGGACCAGGCCATTTTTTGCAAATCTGACCAGAGTCCCTTTAAGTGCTGATAACTTTAAAACGCTTTGACTTATCCAGGCCGTTCTGAGATTGTTTTTTCGTCACATATTGTACTTCATGACACTGGTAAAATGAAGTCAAAAAATAATTTCAAAGTTTCAGTTTCTCTACTTCTGTAATACATAGTAATACCCCCAAAAATTGTGATGACTTTACATTCCCCATATGTCTACTTCATGTTTGAATTGTTTTGGGAATGATATTTTATTTTTTGGGGATGTTATAAGGCTTAGAAGTTTAGAAGCAAATCTTGAAATTTTTCAGAAATTTACATAAACTAAATTTTTAGGGACCAGTTCAGGTCTGAAGTCACTTTGCGAGGCTTACATAATAGAAACCACCCAAAAATGACCCCATCTAAGAAACTACACCCCTCAAGGTATTCAAAACTGATTTTACATACGTCGTTAACCCTTTAGGTGTTGCACAAGAGTTATTGGCAAATGGGGATGAAATTTGTGAATTTCATTTTTTTGTCTAATTTTCCATTTTAACCCATTTTTTCCACTAACAAAGCAAGGGTTAACAGCCAAACAAGACTGTATCTTTATTGCCCTGACTCTGCCGTTTACAGAAACACCCAATATGTGGCCGTAAACTACTGTACGGCCACACAGCGGGGCATAGAGTGAAAGGTGCGCCGTTTGGTTTTTGGAGGGCTGATTTTTATGGACTGGTTTATTTACACCATGTCCCATTTGAAGCCCCCTGATGCACCCCTAGAGTAGAAACTCCCTAAAAGTGACCCTATCTAAGAAACTACACCCCTCAAGGAATTCAAAACTGATTTTACATACGTCGTTAACCCTTTAGGTGTTGCACAAGAGTTATTGGCAAATGGGGATGAAATTTGAGAATTTCATTTTTTTGGCTAATTTTCCATTTTAACCCATTTTTTCCACTAACAAAGCAAGGGTTAACAGCCAAACAAGACTGTATCTTTATTGCCCTGACTCTGCCGTTTACAGAAACACCCAATATGTGGCCGTAAACTACTGTACGGCCACACAGCGGGGCGTAGAGGGAAAGGTGCGCCGTTTGGTTTTTGGAGGGCTGATTTTTATGGACTGGTTTATTTACACCATGTCCCATTTGAAGCCCCCTGATGCACCCCTAGAGTAGAAACTCCCTAAAAGTGACCCCATCTAAGAAACTACACCCCTCAAGGTATTCAAAACTGATTTTACATACGTCGTTAACCCTTTAGGTGTTGCACAAGAGTTGTTGGCAAATGGGGATGAAATTTGAGAATTTCATTTTTTTGTCTAATTTTCCATTTTAACCCATTTTTTCCACTAACAAAGCAAGGGTTAACAGCCAAACAAGACTGTATCTTTATTGCCCTGACTCTGCTGTTTACAGAAACACCCAATATGTGGCCGTAAACTACTGTACGGCCACACAGCGGGGCGTAGAGTGAAAGGTGCGCCGTTTGGTTTTTGGAGGGCTGATTTTTATGGACCGGTTTATTTACACCGTGTCCTGTTTCAACCCCCCTGATGCCCCCCTGGAGTAGAAACTCCCTAAAAGTGACCCCCATCTAAGAAAGTACACCCCTCAAGGTATTCAAAACTGATTTTACATACGTCGTTAACCCTTTAGGTGTTGCACAAGAGTTATTGGCAAATGGGGATGAAATTTGAAAATTTCATTTTTTTGCCAAATTTTCCATTTTAACCCATTTTTTCCACTAACAAAGCAAGGGTTAACAGCCAAACAAGACTGTATCTTTATTGCCCTGACTCTGCCGTTTACAGAAACACCCAATATGTGGCCGTAAACTACTGTACGGCCACACAGCGGGGCGTAGAGTGAAAGGTGCGCCGTTTGGTTTTTGGAGGGCTGATTTTTATGGACCGGTTTATTTACACCGTGTCCTGTTTCAACCCCCCTGATGCCCCCCTGGAGTAGAAACTCCCTAAAAGTGACCCCATCTAAGAAAGTACACCCCTCAAGGTATTCAAAACTGATTTTATATATGTCGTTAACCCTTTAGGTGTTGCACAAGAGTTATTGGCAAATGGGGATGAAATTAGAAAATTTCATTTCTTTGCCAAATTTTCCATTTTAACCCATTTTTTCCACTAACAAAGCAAGGGTTAACAGCCAAACAAGACTGTATCTTTATTGCCCTGACTCTGCCGTTTACAGAAACACCCAATATGTGGCCGTAAACTACTGTACGGCCACACAGCGGGGCGTAGAGTGAAAGGTGCGCCGTTTGGTTTTTGGAGGACTGATTTTTATGGACCGGTTTATTTACACCGTGTCCTGTTTCAACCCCCCTGATGCACCCCTGGAGTCGAAACTCCCTAAAACTGACCCCATTTTGGAAACTAGGGGATAAGGTGGCATTTTTTGGGGGACTATTTTTAGGGTACATATGATTTTTGGTTGCTCTATATTACATTTTTGTGAGGCAAGGTTACCAAAAATTGAAATTCTGAAATTTCATCTCCATTTGCCATTAACTGTTGAGAAACACCTAAAGGGTTAATAAAGTTTGTATAATCAGTTTTGAATACCTTGAGGGGTGTAGTTTCTTAGATGGGGTCACTTTTAGGGAGTTTTTACTCTAGGGGGGCATCAGGGGGGCTTCAAAAGGGACATGGTGTCAATAAAAAAGGCCATCAAAATCGGCCTTCCAGAAACCATGTCGGTCCATTCCTTTTGCGGCCTCCCTTTTACTGATACAGCAGTTTACGACCACAAATGTGGCATTTCTGTAAACTGCAGTATCAGGGTAATAAATTTTAACTTTTGTTTGGTTGTTAACCCTCGTTTTGTTACCGGAAAAAACGGATTGAAATGGAAAAGTGCCAAAAATTGCGTTTTTGGCACCGTTTTTTTAACCGTGTTAATCTGGGGGGTTAGGTCATGGGATATTTTTATAGAGGAGATTCTTACGGACGCGGCGATACCTAATAAGTCTACTTTTTTTTTACAATTATTTAGGTTTTTGACTATATTATCCTTTTTGATACAAAAAGAAAGTTTTTGGATCTCTAAAGTCTAGGTGTCATTTTTTTATTTATTTTTTATCCGATTATCTTATGTGGGGGCTCATTTTTTGCGGGACGAGCGGACGTTTTTTTTGGCACTATTTTGGGGGCTATATGACTTTTTTATCGCTTGCTATTAAATTTTTTGTTATGTTTGGTGACAAAAAATAATCGTTTTTTGCATTTTTTTTTTTTTTTTTTTTTTTGACCGTGTTAATCTGGGGGGTTGGATCATGGGGTATTTTTATCGAGGAGATTCTTACGAATGCGGCGATACCTAATAAGTCTACTTTTTTTACATTTATTTAGGTTTTAGACTATATTATCCTTATTGATACAAAAAAAAAATTTTGTATCTCTAAAGTCTAGGTGTCATTTTTTATTTTTTTTTATCTGATTATCTTATGTGAGGGCTCATTTTTTGCGGGACGAGCGGACGGTTTTATTGGCACTATTTTGGGGGCTATATGACTTTATGATCGCTTGCTATTAAACTTTTTGTTATGTAAGGTGACAAAAAAAAATCTTTTTTTGCACCTTTTTTTTTTTTTTTTCTTGACCGTGTTAATCTGGGGGGTTAGGTCATGGGGTATTTTTATAGAGGAGATTATTACCGACGCGGCAATACCTAATATGTCTACTTTTAATAAATTATTTTCGTTTTTTTTGGGTGTCTCAAGTCTGAGAACCAGTTTTTTTTTTCCGATGTCAGTGCTAAATTGGGATATAAATTTAGTACTCCATGGAAGTGTGATACTCCCTGAAGCAACCAATAATGCAGAGGCCCGGATGATCGGGGCACGTGTCACATTGAGTAGTGGTGTCCTTCCTTATCCCCCTCCTGTGACACACTCTGCACCTTTTTTGGGTTCGTCCCTTCTTTCCAGTATGGGGGACCACACCTGGAAAGTGTTGGCCAGGGACGATCCGGGCACCTACAGTTCCCGAGGTACTCCGGCCTGCTCTTTCCCGGTCCGAAAAGATCAGGGCCATGAGGACTGCCTCATAGAACTGCAGGAATGTCCCTCTGCTGCCAGCGCTTCGGGATAGTACAAAAGAGTTGTACATGGCAACCTGCACCAAGTAGACCGCAACTTTTTTGTACCATGTCCGGGTTTTGCGCATGGCGTTATATGGCTTGAGGACTTGATCCGAGAGATCAACTCCTCCCATATACCGATTGCAGGCGACGATACAATCGGGCTTGAGGACCGTTGCCGCGGTACCTCGCACAGGGACAGGGGTGATGCCGTTACCATGAATTGTGGACAGCATAAGGACATCCCTCTTGTCCTTATACCTGACCAGCAACAGGTTTCCAGTGGTAAGGGCACGGGTCTCACCCCTGGGGATAGGTACCTGGAGGGGGAGGGCAGGGAGGCCGCGTTGATTATTCCGCACGGTCCCACAAGCGAACGTGGATCTGGTGGCAAGGGACTGGAACAAGGGGATACTGGTATAAAAGTTATCCACGTACAGGTGGTAACCCTTATCCAGCAGTGGGTACATAAGGTCCCACACAAGTTTCCCGGTAACACCCAGAGTGGGGGGACATTCTGGTGGTTGAATCCGGGAATCTCGCCCCTCGTATATACGAAATTTGTAAGTGTACCCTGAGGTACTCTCACAAATTTTGTATAGCTTTACGCCATACCTCGCCCGCTTGGAGGGCACATACTGGCGGAAAATGAGTCTCCCCTTGAACGCAATGAGAGACTCATCAACTGCGACCTCCCTTCCAGGTACATAGGCCTCCATGAATTTGGCCCCAAAGTGATCGATGACCGGCCGTATCTTATACAGACGGTCATGGGCAGGATCACCTCGGGGTGGACATGCTGCATTATCGGAATAATGCAGACATTTCCGGATGGCCTCAAACCGGGAGCGTGTCATGGCTGTACTGTAAAGTGGGGTCTGGTATAGGACGTCCCCACTCCAGTACAGCCTGACACTGGGTTTCTTGACCAGGCCCATATGCAGCACGAGGCCCCAAAATGTCCTCATTTCGGCTGCACTGACCGGCGTCCAGCCACCGGGCCTGGCCAAAAAGGAGCCCGGGTGTTGAGCGACGAACTGTTGGGCGTACAGATTCGTCTGCTCCACCATCAGATTTATCAGTGGGTCACTGAAAAAATGACAAAAAAAGTCATATTCAGTGTAGCCCACTGTGGAAATCTGGATTCCTGATTGGCCTACAAAATCAGGAATCACAGGCTCGTATCGCTCTGGGCTACACCAGACAAGTTCACCGGCAGGGGGCTCCGGTGGATTTAACTGGTGGGCCGGGAAACCAGTACGAGCCCCAGAGCTGCTCGTACCAGGCTGGGCCACAGGGTCCCTAACATGGCGGTCCCCTTGCTCCGCCTGGCGGCGTCTCCGCCGCCTTGGGGGCTCATCATCATCGCTAGATGATGAGGAGGACGCGGATGACAACAGGAATGTGGGGTCATCCTCATCCTCACTGGGACTCTCGGAGTCAGAGGCAAGCTGGGCGTATGCCTCCTCGGCCGAGAACGTCCGGCGGGCCATAGGGGAGTGTGTGTCTGCGTGTATATGTGCGTGTGTGTAACTCTTTATTTTGTGTGCGTGTGTGTGGGGGCACGGGTGTTCGCGGACTTAACCCTAAAACTAACAGAAAAAAAATAAAATAAATAACTAAAAAAAGGGCAAAAAATGTGAAAAAAAAAATTCAAAACCGCTGATCAACCGTCCGAAGTTGATCAGCGGTGAGGTGTGCGATGCGCTAACAGCGACCGGACACTAAGTGCCGGCCACAGTCAGCGTACACCAAAAAAGAAAAAAAAAAAGAAAAAAATGCACCCCAAAAAAGGTGGGGGGGGGCAGGCGGTGGGGGGGGGGGGAAGTGGCAGCACCCCTGGGGGGTCTAGGGTCACACAGCTGTGCTGTGGACCCCAGACACCCTAACTTAGGGTGATGCAATAAAAGTTCACAAACTAACTTTCCCTTTTTTTTCCCTGCCTAAACCAAACTTTCCCTGTGCTGTCCCTATGTACCTGATGGGGGGTGCTGGGGCACAGATCGGGTCCTGGGGGCACAGATCGGGTCCTGGGGGTGCTGGCAGACACACGTGCAGGCAGCTCCTCTCTCCTCCGGCTCCGGAACACAAAAGGAGGAGGAGAGGAGCGCCTGCCTCTTTTGAATTTGCCGCCGGACCGCCCACAGACCAATCAGAAAGCGATCCTGAGTGGTGATGTCACCATCACCACTCAGGATCGCTGGATGGTGATTGGTGGAGTGAAATCACACCACCATCACCATCCTGTTCCGGGTTATTGGGTCTTCAGAGACCCGAATATCCCGGAAACGCAGAAAACCGCAGGTCTGAATTGACCTGCGGTTTTCTGCGATCGCCGACATGGGGGGGTCACAGGACCCCCCGACGCATTTGCCCCAGGTGCCTGCTCGATGATTTGAGCAGGCACCGGGTTCCGATCACCGCCGGCCGAGCGGCAGTGATCGGAACCATTCATGACGTACCGGTACGTCATGTGTCCTTAAGTACCAGGACATCATGACGTACCGGTACGTCATGTGTCCTTAAGAGGTTAAAAGGCCAAATCTGTGCAAAGATGTGGATTCATTGTCATTTTCTGTCAGGTAGTCACACGTTGTGATGGCAAAGGCAAAAAAACTCTCTCTTTTTGAACGTGGTCGGGTTGTTGAACTGCATAAGCAGGGTCTCTCACAGCGCGCCATCGCTGCTGAGGTGGGACGCAGTAAGACAGTCATTTGGAATTTCTTAAATGATCCTGAGGGGTATGGAACAAAAAAGTCAAGTGGAAGACCCCAAAAAAATTCACCAGCACTAAGCCGGAGGATCCAATTGGCTGTCCGTCAAGACACTGGACGATCCTCAAACCAAATTAAGGCCCTTACTGGTGCTGACTGCAGCCCTATAACCATCAGATGGCATCTGAGACTGAAGGGCTTCAAAAACAAAAACGTCTTCAAAGACCTTGTCTCCTTGAACGCCACAGAACTGCTCATTTGGACTTTGCAAGAGAGCACCAAACATGGGACATTCAAAGGTGGAAGAAAGTTTTATTCTCTGATGAGAAAAAATTTAACCTTGATGGTCCTGATGGTTTCCAACGTTACTGGCATGACAAGCAGATCCCACCTGAGATGTTTTCTACGCGCCACAGTGGAGGGGGCGCCATAATGGTCTGGGGTGCTTTTTCCTTCAGTGGAACAATGGAGCTTCAGGAAGTGCAGGGGCGTCAAACGGCCGCTTGCTATGTCCAGATGTTGCAGAGAGCATTCCTCATGACTGAGGGCCCTCGTCTGTGTGGTAACGACTGGGTTTTTCAACAGGACAACGCTACAGTACACAATGCCCGCAGGACATGGGACTTCTTCCAGGAGAATAACATCACTCTTTTGGCCCATCCTGCGTGTTCCCCTGATCTAAATCCAATTGAGAACCTTTGGGGATGGATGGCAAGGGAAGTTTACAAAAATGGACAACAATTCCAGACAGTAGATGGCCTTTGTGCGGCCGTCTTCACCACTTGGAGAAATGTTCCCGCTCACCTCATGGAAACGCTTGCATCAAGCATGCCGAAACAAATTTTTGTAGTGATCAACAATAACGGCGGAGCTACTCATTACTGAGTTCATGTTTGGAAGTTGGATTTCTGTTTTGGGGGGGGTTTAGTTTTTTTTTGGAGGTCTGGTCCTAAACTTTTGATCAGCTGAAAAACAGCCTGTTTCAGTTTATTCGTTGTTTTCATTAAACTGAATGCTCAAAAAATGTTTTGTCTCACTTCCATTTCTTCTTGTTGCATGTTGAAGCTCTACTTGGAACCTTGTTAAGATCCAGCCATGCTAAATATGATTTTTTTGCCATTTTTTAAGTGGTCTTAAACTTTTGATCAGGACTGTACCTCTGCAATTCCAGCAAACCTTTCTTTTTATTGGGGTGCAAGTGCTATGTGATACAGCCATTAACAGGGTGTATTACTAGAAAATATTTCTTATTAGCCCTTGTGCAATGCAATGCAGTTGTATGTTCTAAAGCCTTTTTTGGCGTGTATAAGTGGGGAAAAAAGGGCTTACTAGCCGTTGTGTGGTGAAGTAAGAAAATGACAGCCCTTTTTGGTGTGTATTAGTGGCAAAAAAGTATTATTTGCCGTTCAGCGGTACAGTTATATGTTCTAAAGCCTTTTTTGGCGTGTATTAGTGGCAAAAAAGAAGTATTATTTGTCGTTGTGTGGTGAAGTGACAAAATTGCAGCCCTTTTTGGGATGTATTAATTTCCTTTTTATTTACTTATTTGAACAGTATGCCAAACAGAAAAGTGACAGGCCTGCACAGGGAAGGGGCAGAGGCCTAAATATTTGTGGTGCAGGCACAGGTCGTAGCAGAACAAGGGGGCGTGGCAGTAGAGGTCACTTCCAGAGGCCTGAGCTCCCAGTGTCAGCTAGCGGTCGTGTCTTGACCAGTAACCCAGCGGTTCTTGAAAGTTTTTTGTAAGCAACCAGAAGAGTTAAACATGGCCATTTGCCGAATCTGTGGGCAGAAGGTGAAGCGTGGCCAGGGTGCCACCACGGCCCTGTGTCAACATATGCAGCGTCACCATAAAGTGGCCTGGGAGAACCGTGGCTCCAATGTGGTGGTCCAGCCTACCGCAGCAACTGCTGCATCACCCAGTGGCACGCACCCGATTTCAGGCAGTCAAGGCTCCTACTCCTCCTCCTCATCAGTCCTTCTGTCAGCAATCGATCACCAAAGCGATTTACAAGAGACAACAGTATGCGTGCACTCATCCAACGGCGCAGAAGCTGAACGTGCTCCTGGCCAAGTTGCTGGTGCTGCAGTCAATCAAAGTCCTAACAGTCTCTCAGAATTCATTAACCCTTTCCACAGAGCCATGTAAATACAGTGATAATGAACAGGATATACACTCACCTAAAGAATTATTAGGAACACCATACTAATACGGTGTTGGACCCCCTTTTGCCTTCAGAACTGCCTTAATTCTACGTGGCATTGATTCAACAAGGTGCTGATAGCATTCTTTAGAAATGTTGGCCCATATTAATAGGATAGCATCTTGCAGTTGATGGAGATTTGAAGGATGCACATCCAGGGCACGAAGCTCCCGTTCCACCACATCCCAAAGATGCTTTATTGGGTTGAGATCTGGTGACTGTGGGGGCCATTTTAGTACAGTGAACTTATTGTCATGTTCAAGAAACCAATTTGAAATGATTCAAGCTTTGTGACATGGTGCATTATCCTGCTGGAAGTAGCCATCAGAGGATGGGTACATGGTGGTCATGAAGGGATGGATATGGTCAGAAACAATGCTCAGGTAGCCCGTGGCATTTAAACGATGCCCAATTGGCACTAAGGGGCCTAAAATGTGCCAGGAAACATTCCCCACATCATTACACCACCACCACCAGCCTGCACAGTAGTAACAAGGCATGATGGATGCATGTTTGCATGTTCTTATTCTGTTTACGCCAAATTCGGACTCTACCATTTGAATGTCTCAAAAGAAATCGAGACTCATCAGACCAGGCAACATTTTTCCAGTCTTCAACAGTCCAATTTTGGTGAGCTCGTGCAAATTGTAGCCTCTTTTTCCTATTTGTAGTGGAGATGAGTGGTACCCGGTGGGGTCTTCTGCTGTTGTAGCCCATCCGCCTCAAGGTTGTGCGTGTTGTGGCTTCACAAATGCTTTGCTGCATACCTCGGTTGTAACGAGTGGGTATTTCAGTCAACGTTGCTCTTCTATCAGCTTGAATCAGTCGGCCCATTCTCCTCTGACCTCTAGCATCAACAAGGCATTTTCGCCCACAGGACTGCCGCATACTGGATGTTTTTCCCTTTTCACACCATTCTTTGTAAACCCTAGAAATGGTTGTGCGTGAAAATCCCAGTAACTGAGCAGATTGTGAAATACTCAGACCGGCCCGTCTGGCATCAACAACCATGCCACGCTCAAAATTGCTTATATCACCTTTCTTTCCCATTCTGACATTCAGTTTGGAGTTCAGGAGATTGTCTTGACCAGGACCACACCCCTAAATGCATTGAAGCAACTGCCATGTGATTGGTTGACTAGATAATTGCATTAATGAGAAATAGAACAGGTGTTCCTAATAATTCTTTAGGTGAGTGTATATAACAACATATATATAAAATGCAGTTACACAATATTAAACAGTGCACGTTAACCCTTTTAGGTGAAATAAAGTGAGAAGTTTTAACTTTGCATAGGGGAAATAGGCAAATGTCCACAAATGTACAAATGTCAAAGTACTCCCTGCTCCAGAAGATATGCAAATATTCCATTCACATGTCATCATTTTGGATCCACTCCTGTTTTTTTTAGGCTTTAGCAATACTGATGGATTACTGACCAAATGCTGACCGAGTAGAGGCGGATGCTCAACAGACAGGATCCGTTTTTTGGGGGTTATTGTTCTGTTGGATCAGAGGAAGGGCAAAATAATCAGTGACGGCAACACACTTACTGCTGACACCCTCTCCACTCTGTCAGGGGGGCTCTACTTGTATAAGCGTTTAATAGGACAGGTTCTGTAGACATCTATGTGGAATCAGCTGATGACTGTGTAAAAGTAGTGTGCTCTTTCACGCTATAGTAGGATCTTGGGCCTCTGCACACTTCTTTATACCTGGCGCTAACATCGACCTGTAAGACAGAGTTCACACTTGAGTTATTTAGTCAGTTTTTGACCCGTAGCTGCCCAAATAAGTGAAGTGTGCAGTGATTCTAAGAGTGACGCCTGTCATCTGCATGTCATACGGACTCACAGTATTATTTCAGTACCACAGCAGACTCAGTATGCGTGTTACTGCAAGGCACAGTAGACTGCACAGTGTTACTGCAAGGCACAGTGTTCTACACCACTATACAGGATCACTGCAGCCAGAAAATAGCTGTTTATAACTTGATTCGCTGCAAATAAATTTGGATAGAATCTAATCTTTTTGGGAAATTCGGCGAACCGACCGAATCAAATTTTTGAGAAATTCGCTCATCTCTAGCTAACATATAAATAGAATGTACCTGAACTTGTCTTTTCTTCCATTTATTTCCAACGCCTTTTGCCATCTGTCAAAGATAACCATCATGTGGTAACTGATCTCTCTGCAGGTGGGCATTGTGTGCCAAAAAATGCATGCTGTGTACTTACCATATAGATGTACACTTCCATTTTATGCAAAACAGTATATAAAGAGAAAAATAGTTAAAGAGGACCTTTCATGGGTCCAGACTGTATAAACTAAGTATCATGGTATGTAAGCCATACAGCGGGGATCTAATAGCGCTTACTATTTTGCATACAGGGCAGGAGAATTTAACGGGGGCCACAGCGGGCGAACGGGGCGGCGCCCAGAAAAAATAGTAGGCGATATTAGATCCCCGCTGTATGCCCTACATACCCTGATACTTATTGTATAACATCTGTACCCATGAAAGGTCCTCTTTAAGTAATTGGTTATTTGATTTTATATACATTTCCACAATGTACTTGCCTCTTCTTGTCTTTTCTCCTAACTTTTCACATAGTATTTCAGTGCCTAAGACACTTTTAAAATGAGATCATATGAGGTCAAATGCATGTATTTCAAGTATATTCCAAAACAGAATGAAACAGCCCAAAAATGCAATTCTCCAAGTCCAAACCATTAGGCTCCACTCTCTGGTTATTAATTGATTATTTTTTAGCTGTAAGATTTTACCCCATATATTCTAGGATCCAAAGTATTTCAATGAAAGCAGATCTATTTATGGGAAATGAAAGCTGCCAGAAAATGTCACTATCTTCAAGTTAATATTGGCTTAGCATTTGTAATTTTAACATACTTTTTAAAAGGACACAGTTGCCAGGATGTTGTGGAAATGTAATATTCAGCCAAGCCTTAAAAATGGTGTGATGAAATGAAGAAAAAGCAGAAACATTGGCACTGATAACACCATAACCAAAAACACAGGGGTGACTTCATACTATAAATACAATGTGTGGATTAACCATTTAGTACTGTTATTCACATTCATTTTTACAAGAACATTTTGCTCCATATTTCTTGGGAATACTTAGCTTCAGAATTCAGACCCCAAAATGGTTGACAATGATTATAAGTTTAATTCCCTGATCTTTTGCACAAACCATGAATTTCAAAAATAATCTTTCTATTTACTGGGAAGAAAACCTTCATGTCATCTCACCTGAACAACAAGGTTCCTTGGCTCCTGTTCATTTGTAAAGGTGTTTTTGTTGCTATTTTGGATATGACCCAGACTGTTTTATGGCTCTGCCTTTTGATCCCTGCTTGCCCTGACCCGCATGTGTTTATTGTGCTACCTAGACTCTGCCAGCCGTCACCTCAGATGTGTACACTACACTTCTGATACCAACTTTGGCAATACCATCTGTAAGTCATTAGTGGCTGCGGTCTCTGAGGACATGACCTTGCGATATCTTTCACAAAATCCATACTCCCATTTTAATGAAAGTCACAAAATCCGTTAAACTGTGCCTCCAGCCTCCAATTTAGCCCAAAGTCAAATATAACATGAAAAGGGTCCATAATCTTGTCCAAAGGCCTGACTTCAACAGACCAATCATCTAAAACCCCTTAAAATCAATTGGCAACAATTGGTTGAACTGAGTCTTCCTAAGTATAATTGGCCATACACATTAGAGCTATGTCAGCAGACCCCGACCATCTGACATTACCATCTAATATGTATGGAGCCTTCTGACTCTTCCTCCACCACTGTTGTTGTGGTAGATAAGAATCGGGCATGTTGGATTAAACTGCCTGATTCTTTTGTTCTCTCGTTTCCCCATTCACTACATATATGCATGCTTGGCCGAGCCAAACATGCATATGTATGAAGAATCGGGAGAGATACAGTAGTTGTCAGCTTTCGGGTGACAGTTATCTCAGGTATATGGCAGGCTTAAGATCCACTCTAGCTAGCAGATAGATATCCCAATCAGAGGACCCCATTCTGTGACATCCATATAAGTGGATTTCATGGAGTATTTGACTTGTCAACACTAACGTTATCCATTACGAGAGTGACCTACAAATCCTGAAACATTACACTTTTGAACTCCCAGAATATTGTATTTGCTCTTTTTTTCAAATAATTTATGGAGAGAGTAACCATGGTGTTTAATTTTCTACATTTCATTCAAAGTCTTTGGAGATGGTTTTGTAAGCTTTTTCTGTCTAATACATCTTGAGGTAATTGCACCATTATATAAATTAATCATTCTAGACCTTTGAATATTGCAAATTACCACTGTTTTGCGATATGGTTATTGCCTGAGTGTTTTTTTAAAAGCGAAACACATCCATACCTGTCAACCGTCCTGGAACCGGTGAGAAAGTTCTGGATTTCAGTGGCTGTTACACTGTCCCAGAATGGCTGAGGTATGTCCTGCTCTCAGCTGTCTCTGTGTCCATAGGTTGCAGAGACAACTGATTATAATGGTGAAGCAGAAAGCTAGGGAAGGGGGCACATCTGGACACAGGTACTGTGAAGGGGACACATCTGGGCATAACTACTGTTAAGGGGCATATCTGGACATAGCTACTGTGAAGAGGGTAAACCTGGGCATAACTACTGGGAAGGGGGCACATATCTGGGCATTACTACTGTGAAGGGGCACATATTGGCATTACTGCTGTTAAGGGAGCACAGTGTGGGTATAACTACTGTGAAGGGGACACAATGTGGGCATTACTACTGTGAAGGGGGTACATATGGGCCTAACTACTATGAGGGGCACAATGTGGGCATTACTACTGTGAATGAGGACATATTGGCATTACTGCTGTGAAGAGGGCACAGAGTGGGCATTACTACTGTGTGTTGGCACAAAGGGGGAATAATTTCTATGTGGGGGCAATAAGGGGACTTGGTGTGTATGGTTACATTTTTGACAGAGTTTGAGGTGTGGACTAGTATGAAAAATTGCCGCTGTGCATTAGGCATATATTATCCCTCTTTACAATCTTCAAAAGTTGGGAGGTATGACATCTTTTTTTACATTTCACCTGTAAAACTGTAGCCTATGATACATCTCAAAACTTTGGTTAAATTTTGTGATTTTGTTACATGATTTCTGTCCATGCCACACCATGGTGATTTAAAAAACCCAGACTAAATGCTTTTTTAAAAGGCAACTCTTTTTGTAATACCTAAATAAATATGTACAAAAATACATATAAAAGCCAAGAGCATTTTGGCTTCTTAACATTATCAATCTTCAGTGGTAACAAAAATGGCTAGCAAGAAAATTATTAATTCAAAGTTACAAAATAAATAGATAATCTACCAATCAAACATTACATTTTTACATCATTGTGAACCATAAAAAACTAAAGACATGAATATTCCTTAAGCTATACTTCTCATTTTTTTCAACTACATACAATGCACCCGATTTGAAAAATATGGTCAGTAAAATATTTTACGTCCCCTACAATTAATGTGCTTCTAAAACATTCAATTAGAAGTGGTAAAACGGCAAGATTTGGCTATAAAGAAATGGAAACTTTGCCACTGGGATCTTGCCAGAAAACTATTCTTTGACACATTTAAGAATTCATGTGTTTTCTGTTAAGCAGTGGAAACATGGAATGCACAAGCACATGTTTAACACTTTACACGCTACATAGATTTCAAAAGAAAAAAAATCTGTGCTTGTCTTTACCTGAATTGCTGATATGGAGAAATGCACCTCTGTATGATCACTCTGCCCATTTCTAAAGATCTAGTTTTATTAATGAAGTACATCATGAAGTTGTGCTCTTCATGAAAACAAACCTGTTCTGTTGCACTCAAGACTTCCTTCAATAATCAAGAAGAAAGTTCTTCCTTATAAAAGGTCACAAAGGTTATGGACACACGGTCAGGCTTCCTAAGGCTACGTTCACACTAGCGTTTTTGCTGGATCCGGCAGGGTTCAGCAAAAACGCTTTCGTTACTGATAATACAACCATCTGCATCCGTTATGAACGCATCCGGTTGTATTATCTTTAACATAGCCAAGACGGATGCGTCATGAACTCCATTGAAAGTCAATGGGGAACGGATCAGTTTTCTAATGTGTCAGATTGTGTCAGAGAAAACGTATCCGTTCCCATTGACTTGCATTGTGGGTCATGATCCGCATCCTAGGACAGAAAGTATGAGAACAGAACGGAATGTATTTTGGAGCATTCCGTTCAGTTCAGTTACGTTTTGTCCCCATTGACAATGATTGGGGACAAAATGGAAGCGTTTTTTTCCTGTATTGAGACCCTATGACGGATCTCAATACCGGAAAATATTAACGCTAGTGTGAAAGTGGCCTAAAGCAGTATTGGAAGTCAGAATCAGGAGTGGATCATAAAAGGAGAGATATGACTTGTACTCTTTTTTGAATTCACTTCTAGTTTCGGCTTTCAAAACTGAGTCAGGAAACCTAACCATGTGGTTGTACACAAAAAGTGTCAGTCTGATAGACCGATCCAAATGATGCATTACATGGTCACTTCTTTGAATGGCCAGCGCGTAACACTCTATTTAATTTAAAGCAGCCACTGCAGGGAATATTTATGGCTGCAGCTTTGCCTGTTGAGAAGAGAAGATTATGAGTGGTTTTTGATCAGTAGAATTTCCACACAGCTTCAGTTTAAAAAGGGGTTAATGACACGGTCTTTATTAGACCACCCATTTAACCCCTTCCCACCATGGAGTGTAATAGTATGTCACCATTCCCTAAACCGTATCACACCCAGACCAGACCACTATAGTTACTCCGACTCCAAGCCAGACCTCACAAATTGGTTTACCTCTCAAACAAGAGCCATAAACTTGATTTTGAAAATTGAAATTAATCAGATCCCAGACCAGACTGCTAAGATTAATTCAGACCTTACACCAGATGCCTAAAATGAATAATATCCAATACCAGCCCCTAAAATGAATTCAGACCTCAAATCAGCCCCAAAAATTAATTTAGACCACTAATCAGACCCCAGACCTGACCCTTAAAAAATTCTTAGGGTGGATTCACACTGTTTGTAAGGTATCAGGAAAGCACACAAACCTCTAGAGCAGGGGTGCACAACGTTTCCTGGTCAGGGGCCACATTGCCAGACTGAACCAATGACGAGGGCCGAAATTAAAATTTAAAGGGGTATTAACAACTGAAAAACTGTATTTATGGCCGATTGAACATATGGTATTTACCATTAATGTCTGGTTACAGTTCTGGGACTCCTATCTAATGGGAAAAATACATGTGAGCAGCCACAAAATATAGACATACATGTCTGTTATTAGATGGTTGGGGGCCGCACAGAATGGTATCAAGGGCCGCATGTGGCCCCCGGGCCGCAGGTTGTGCACCCCTGCTCTAGAGGATGAAACTTGTCTTGGTCATTTAATACACACAACACTGCTGGGCTCATCCAATTATAGTACAGTAATCACAACTGTGCACCAATGTAATAACCACATGATTAGTACAGATTTACAGCCTCCAGAAGTAGACAACCAAGGGTTCCTTTCAATGACCACAGACAAAGATCTTGCAGGTTGTGAGGAAATGATCCACAAAGTAAACTGAAAATTATATAACTTTTCACTATAAAATATCTATTCGTATTCTATTTGTAAAAAAAAAAAAAAAGACCCCTTTAAGCGCTTTTTTAATAAATACAAAAGCATTTCTGTTTTACATATACATTGATAAACTGCAGTTATACACTAATGCGAATATATGGGAGTAGTAATTTTATCAACTATAAGTCTGTTTTAGTTTAGCTAGACCATATATGAATGTCTTTTTTGATTATCTGTGATCATGACCCTATGAAGCATCCAGCCTAAAACTCATACACTTAGTATAAAGCCTATGCACCCTTCTAAGCAATAAACAGATGCATTTGTTTCATGAGTCCTCAATAGTCATTTCAATTCTATGCTGCACTTGATGAGAACAAATACCGTGCTGGAATATACTCATTCAGGACCTTTTTCTCTAATGGTGTCATAGGAACCCCAAAGTAGTTTTACGTGTATGGAATGGGTCTCTGTACCAGTAATATCCAATGTGAAATAATGCAGATATTATATTTTAATTGCATCCTTTTTACCACTTCAAACAGTTATGATAGAATCCTATAATACAATGATATTGCTGTGGTGTGCTGACTGGCAAAGGGAAGATACGCATCTCAGAATTCTATACACTGACTGAATATATTGTCATTAAATTGCTGAAATAATAAAATAATGCATTTTATGATGATATCAAAATACTGTCAACATGTACTTTATAAAAGAATCTATTATATATCCTTAAAGGGACGCTTAGCATAAAATATGTTTTATTACATATTAACAACTCATCGGGGAATATTCTATTTATTTATTTTTTAAACAAAAATTGAGTGGTTAATATAATTTTTGGAAGACCCTCCATGTCCACTAGTTCCTGTCCTGGCTCTTTAATCTCTATGTCAGCATTTTAAGCAGGGCAAAATATCACTTAGATCAACAGTCAGACCAGGGAGGAGCGAGGGGTGGCGACTCAATTAACACACCACAACTCCCCTAGGCTAGTCCAGTAAAAATGAAACTACTTTGCTGGATTATTGAGTAGCTTTATCTTTCTGAGATTACAACTACAGCAGGACAATATTTTGTATTTGATTTTCAATTGTGTAAGTATGGATGAAATTTAAAAAAGCCCAAAATTAAAAAAATCTTTTTTTATGAATACTTGAGTCTATTTAACACTATTATGCTATAGCATCGTTTGATTGTAAGGTATAATTAACATATCAAATGCTAAAGTCTCTTCATTCTCACATGTATACGTGTGAGTGCACATAACCCATAAGGCTACTGTTAAAGTAAGCTTTATGAGGTCTACTCTAGCACAAGATAGCACATATGACTACTAAATAGCAATTATAAATTAGTTAGAATATAAGTGAGCACTACCGGTGCATTTACATGCCTTAAAAATTCCATTGACTGATTATACTCATCTCAATGTGTATGTAACATTCTCTGCTCCAGAAGTCGGGAAAAGAGTTAGGAGAGAGTATATCCTGATAAGCTCAGGGAATGTGAATTGCTAGGACCTTATTTAGCATACAACATGATGTATTTCTTTCCTGAAGATCAGTCTCTTGTGTAGTTCATGTCTCATGTCATGATCTTGCTGTCCATGAGCTTCAGTTGTCTCCTTCCTGCCCATTATTTATCTGCTTCACTTGCGGGAGCAAATTCTAACACAACAGCACTCACTGTTATCCATATCATGTTACCTTACATTCAGATTATGTGAATATATCTAATGTATGCTAATGACAAAGTCCTTGCATTATTGGAGGAAACAGCCATTTTGAATTTCCTCCTCACCTCTGTGCCATGTGACAACTGATTCACATTTCACTGAAATCTAGAATAATCACCAAATGTAAACACATATTCATCCTTCATTCGTAATCTTCATTCACAGTCCGAAACAATAGCTGAACAAGAAGTCAATTTACTGGACATTACTGAGTCGTAAAAACTCAATGTACCTCCATATGGTGCTTCATATAGCATAGTACAGGGTTGTAATTTCACTTCTTCATATGAAATCATCAGCATAAAGAAGTACAGTAGAGCTCCACAGAAGTATATCGCTGTGAAGTATGACACCACGCATTTATGTTGAATGGAGCCATACATGAGCCCCATCTCGCTAGATTTTAGGGGGTGTCCAATTTCTATGTATGAACATATCAAGGGTCAACACAGAGATTTCTCCAGTGTCTAGCAGATAGAAGGCTTTGCCATCACAATCAAATAGATTTTTTATTCTTATGCTGTCAAAGTAGTAAGATCATGAAAAGCATAACATCATTTAACTGTTTCATAGTCTTGTTGCCCAGTCAATAACAAAAAAAAAAAAAAAGCCTCTTTGCAGAAAGGGAATTCTTATTTCCCCTAGAATATGAAGATAAGTCATCAAAAACAAATTACATACATCTTATTTAAATAACATAAACTGTATGACTTATTAGATTGCCTCAGATAGGTTGTTGAGTCAGACATT